>NC_140934.1:12194762-12282262 GCF_014529385.1 Adiantum capillus-veneris
AGTAGCATTATTTTGTAGTCAAGAAATTCCTTTCCTCCGTGACTACCATACTTGATATGTTTCCATTAGTGGGTTTATACCATTTAGTGTAGGACCTATGATAATGGTTTTGCCACGTAGCCGTCTCGATTCTCGACGACCTTATGGGTTCACTCAATAGAGGACGAGACGACAGCTAGGCACCTTTAAGCTTATCTTGCTAGTCGTTATTCGTTACTTGGATGAAGGACCTCATGGAACGATTCTCACGTGCGAGATATTTCACCAAGGTCGATCTTCCATTCGGTTACCATTAGATAGGGATACAACGTGATGTCCCGAAAACCACATTTTGTACATGCCGCACGGAATGGGTATTACCAATTTTTGGTCTTACCTTTTGGATTGACCAACGCTCCCGCAACTTTCCAACGGATGATGAATGACCTCTTCCATCCGTAACTGGGAAAGTGGGTTGTTATGTTCCTCGACGACATACTTAGTCACACACTCAAGGAGCATTTACAACACCTTCGCCTTGTTTTACGTATTTTACAACTAGAGAAGTTGTATGCGAAACAATCCAAGTGCACACGGAGTTGTTGTATCTCGACCATGTCATCTCGGTGGATGGCATCCACATTGCTCCCAAAAGGTACGAGTGGCCTACAATGGCCCATTTTACCAACTACACAGCAAGCAAAATCTTTCCTAAGTATCACCGATTTTTCAAGAAATTTACCAAAGATTACGCCAAGATTGTTGACCCCTTTACACGGGTTAAAAGCAAAAAGTGTAGTGTTAGTCCATCTATCACGTGGTCCCATGAGCTTGATCAATGTTTTCAAACATTGAAGCAACTTCTTACATCTGCATCGATGTTGCACATAGTGGATCCAAACAAACCCTTTGTGGTGGAAACGGATGTCAACGATTATGCCATGGGTGTTGTTCTCTATCAAGACTGTCGACCTATAGCATTTGAAAGCCACATGCTCACAGCCATAGAGACCCGTTACCCCACACACGAGAAGGAATTGTTGGTAGTCATCCATGCTTTGAAAATTTGGTGTCATAGCCTCTATGGTGTCTACTTTATGGTATGGACTAACCACCATTCATTGAAACATCTTTGCGATCAGCCTGACCTTTGCGGTCGCAAGGCAAGGTGGGCCGAGCTCATGCAAGAGTTCAACTTTGCGATATGCTATCGTAAGGGCGCTACCAAGGCAGTGGCCAACGCCCTTAGTAGGTTCTCGGAGGTGAATATTCTTTCGTTCACTAAAATCTCGATTGACTTCTATCCTTCTCTAAAAGGGCGTTGTCGATCAGACACTCGCTTTAATGAAATTTGGCGACAAGTCCAAGACGGATGCATAGCCCACAAAGCACCGGCAGTCCGAACACCTTTCCGCTGGCTACGGAGAGAAAGGTAGCGGAAGTGTGTGTGTGTGTGTGTGTGTGTGTGTGTGTGTGTGTGTGTGTGTGTGTGTGTGTGTGTGTGTGTATCTTTTTACATAGGGGCAATCCAAGACTCTCCAAACGCTACCCATTAAATAAATGTGGGAACATGAGGGGTCATTGCCCAAAAATGGGCACCCTCAAACTGGGACTAAAAAGATAACGCGGACATAATGTGGACACTACCCAAACCAAAGCTCTAGAGATTAGCCTCATAAGGCTGGACACGACCACAAAGAAGCCCTCTCCCTAGATCTAGTCAAAATACCTAGGAGGATACCCTCAAAAATATGACATCCTAAGGGGCTGAGAGATCGCATCTTAGGTGTGAAAAAGGGTTTGTCGCAAGCAAGCCTCAATATGGCTGCACATCAACAAAAAAACGCAAGCATTGAGGGAACGTAAGGGCAATACAGGATACGTAAAATGTACAAAAAAAATGCTAGGTTAGGGCTAATGTGTCAGGCAACAATTCCTATATAAACGTCAAAGATGGCTTTATAACCATCATGTAAAAGAGTGGGTTGACCCTCCTTTTATATTATCTATAATGTCTTGCAAGGTGAGATTTAAATTACAATCGACTATTTACCCCATTGAAAGTACCACCCCATGTTTGTACAATAGTGCACATTAAGTGCACATCCCATGCTATCCTATTCCAACCGGCATGAGACCAAATTGATGGATCTACATGCACCACTGTAACAAGTTCATGCCATCATATGCCCATCAAACCCTGACTACGCCCTGAACATGGTTGATGCACCTATCTAAACATGCATATCGTGTAGACTTTACTACACTAATTAGCTTCAAAAAAATGCTAGCCTTAAATATGATAAAGGAAACAATCGACCCCTTGTAAGCTTATGAAAAAACGCATCTAATTACAAGCACAGAAAGAATAGTGAAATCAAGCTCTTTGACTTGTGCGAGCTCACAATTTCTCTGCATCATATTCACGAAACCTTGTCAAAAAGGCCCAACACTTCGAAGATTGTAAAGCCAGGCTTGCCGTCGAGGGCTGAGGCATAAGGTTTATCTTATTTATACAGAGCCCTCCATACGTTTACAACCTTCGGCTGCTCTTCTAATATCAAACTTCCTACCCGTCTTGGAAAAAAAAAAAAAAATACAGGCACGACCTCCATAGACGGTTAAAAACCATGCCTCGATCACTGACAAATGTTCTCAATCACTGACAAATGTTTTGAGACAGATCTAAGATTCTATTGTAAGAGAGGAAAGCAACGGAAGAAAATTAAAATCAGTCAGGCAAGAGAGACTAAGAAACGGAGAGAAAGAGAAGCACCTTGGATGGGATACATCCAACATTAAGACAGGTACCACCAAGGGCTCCTCGTTTCTCAACACAGGTCGTCTTCATGCCCAATTGAGCAGCTTTAATGGCAGCAACATAGCCACCAGGGCCTCCTCCAATGACCACAATATCGCTTTGCTCCTCCTGCGCCGACGCGTACGTTCTGATAGCGTTGACGCAACGACTCCACGACGCGACCTCAAGGGCAGACGAAGGGGTCGCTGCCGTCGCAGATGCACCTCGTAGCGTCTGTCGAAGAAGCCAATAGGGTTTCGATCGACACGCCATCGCCATACACTTACAACAGTGGCACGTTGATCAAATGGTGATCAACCCAGACCCTTCCTTCCCGCTATGAAATGGGTGACAGGAACCAAACTGGACCACGTTCCGCGAAAATAGCGGGTCGCCATTTACTCATCGGCATTAAGGCCCGAGGGTAAAGGGTCAGGTTGAGGCCCACGGTGGTTCCCACGTGCCCTTCGAGGTGTAATGTGCAGCAATGAAAAGTTGTAAATACATGATACGTGTATACTTCCTTCCCCGCGCTGATGGTGGGAAAAACAAAAGGGGGGGGGGGGGGGGGGGGGGGGGTCAGGTTAGTGCCACCTAAGGCCGCCCGTCCCACTCTCTCTTTGAGATTGGGCGAACATGTTGTCGTTACACAATATTTTAAATCGAAAGCTACACAATTCCAGTAGCGAATCGAAGTGGCACAAATAGAGAAGCCTCCGACTTTCACGCTGGTGGATAGAGGCTCATGTCCTCTCGTTAACTTTCGCGTGCACACTTTTTGAAGGTGGCCGCTACTTGTAAAAGATGGCCAAGGGTACTCAGTCGTCCCTCTAACATGCGATGGAGGCCAAGTTTTACTTTTTGCTTCGAAAATGGTGGCTGCCACGTCCGCGTGGCCAGCCCTTCCTTGTCCTAGTGTGACAGGGGCCTAAGGTGAGTTGGCAAATGTGTGCAATATACTTTGTTTTCTACGTCAATTGAAGGAGTGCGATCGGAAGACCACGTCAACAGCTATGTGTAGTAGAAGCACCATCACTGATGAAAATCAGCACATTGAGCACGACAGTAGTAGTGAAGTTTTCGTGTGTAACAAAATTGACCACCAAAGCGAATCCATTGAAGGGAGTACTATCACAGCCAGCAAGGCTCAAAGTAGGATCTGACGAACATGATTTACTTTCAGCTACGTTGAACACAGGATGAAAGGCTTGTTGATGTCCCTCATCTAGAGCAAGCGCATTTTAGCATTGGGGGGCGATGGGTCCCTATAGAGGTACCCGGTTCTTTAATGGCCCCTGGACCCTAAGCAATGAAGCATGGCATGCACAACATGGTTGAGGAACATTTTCTTAAGCTATTTGGGGGGGGGAGAGGGAGAGGCTTGCAAATGTGAGGAACTTGTTGTTGTAGGCGCCTAAAGAGAACTAGTTTTTCTTGGTTGGCCTTCCCTACGAAGTGATATATGGTATAGTTTTGATGTGTTGTTGCAAGTCAGAATCAATATGTTTACATATAGTAGATTGTAGTGTATTGAAATGCAAAAATTAAATTGGACTAATGACTTGGAGATTGAGTGCGCGTCTCGAGCGAGTGTGCAAAGCAAAGAATTTTGGTTTATCAAGCTACATAAAAACCATGTGGCTAGTTAAACTTTTTGTTATGCAATGAAGGTGACATAATGAGATATAACCACAGATTAAATAGTGCATGTCATACAAAGGTGCAATAGAAAAGTATGGTGGAGAGTCGGCACTATGTCTCCACAAAAATTATAAGAAATGGAAGCCTTGACATACCTCGTAGTCTAGTTGTGTACTCCAAGCAATCGTATAGCCATGGAGATTTGGATGCAGATAGCAAACCTTTATTACGAGTTGCTCGTGTGGAGTTTGTTCATCAATGTGAGTCCTCCGATCACCATATTTGTGGCTAACATCCCCTCTACATTTAGCCTCTCGATCATGGTCTATTCATCTTTCAATACTTCCCTCGTGTTAATCATGTTTACCACGATCTCCATCACCATGTCAATCATGTTTACTCAGATCTCCATCATCATCTCTTGTACAATTTATGCAAACAAATAGATTGTTGCCTTCATTTATGTTATCATGTCTACCATCACTGCTGCTCTTGTGTTGTTCCTAGCCTCATGCTCAAGCTCCTTTTGCAAATATTTGATTCTCCCTTTGTCATCTAGGACCTGAGGAAAGTTCAAACTTTGAATGCTCCCTTTTGTGCTTTTATGCGCGTGAGGAAACTTTTGTCAAAGGTACTCAAGAAGCTCTCAGGAAGGTCAACATCGTTCTCTTTGAGGCTTTTGCCAAATGTTTTCTACATATCCATGGTATCTATCCCTGATCATCATGCTCTTTGTAGGTCCTTTGATCACCATCCCTCTGCCTAACATACGTTCTACATTTAGCCTCTCTTTCATGGTCTCTCCATGTTGATCATGTCTCGTGATCTCCATCATCCTATCTTTTGTGACTTCTACTATCATGTGTGCCATCACCAATGCTTTTGCATGCTCAAGTTTCTTTTACAGATCTTTGATTCTCCCTCTTTCGTTGGGGATATAAAGCTCAAGGAAGTTCGAATCTAAATACCCCCTTTTTTCTATACCAGTGTCAAAGAAAATCTCTAGAAGTACTCAAGAAGCTCAAATCCATTCTCTTTGAGGCTTTTGCCAAAAAAAATATACATAGCAATTGTATATATCCCTGCGATCATCGTGCTCTTTGTGAGTCTTTCAATCATCATTCTTGTGGCTATGATCCCTTCTACATTTAGCCTCTCGATCATGGTCTATTTGTCTTTGATACTTCTCTCGTGTCAATCATGTCTACCACGATCATCATCATGGTGTTGATCATGTCTACTGCGACTTCCATCATCAATTTAATGACTTTTGCATTCACTTATGCTACCATGTCTACCATCATCATTGCTTGTGAGTTACTCCTCGCCTCATGCTCAATTCTTCCTCTAACATCAAGGACAAAAACCAAGGGAAGGTTGAATCTGAATGCTCAATTTTACATATCTATGATGGTGAGTAAACTTTTGCCGAAGTACAAGAAGCTCAGTGCAATTCTCGTTGAGGCTTTTTACAAAAAGTTGATGTTGGCTTTTAGCTTTGTGCAGACCCTTAAAACGAGGGAGAAGTACTCTAACATATTCAACCCATCCATACTCTTCAATGTGCGTGAGTTTATTGAGTGAAATGAATGCATACAAGAGCAAAAGCATGTGATAGTCGATGTGGTTGACTAAAAAGTCTCAAGGATTTGCAGCATTGTCTGTGAGTCCTTTGATCACCATGATTGTGACTATTTGTAGGTGATTAAAAATTCTAGAGGATCTACAACTCTCACTGTGAGTTCTTCCATCACCATACCTCCTACTTAGGACCTTGTGTCGACAAAGCATTTTGCCTTAGAGCAACAGACAGTCAAAGAGATGCTGCTGGTCTATTTAAAAAGCGCCCACCGTGGCTGTAGGGTTTAGAACGTAAGGAATCAATGTATGGGTAAACATACTCAAGGCTTCCTTGCCACAACCATGTTGGTCATATTGCGCAATCAACGGATTCTAAGAATAGGAACTAATGGTCAAGAGCGTATATTCTATTACAATCTCCATTAACAATCCTTCTACGACTTCTACCAATATGTCAATTATCGCATGCGCTTCTACTATATGTCTACCATCAACATTAGTTCTTTTTCGTTCCTCTTCTTTCAATGTAGCCTCATGCTCTAGCTCTTTTTGTAGACCTTTGATTCTCTCTCTATCATCAGGGGGAAAAATCCAAGGTTTCTCCTTGTCGAGAGTCATGTTCTAAGGGGGAAAGAACAACATCAATACTGGTGACAAAACTTTTGACGAAGAACTCGGAATGCTAAGTGTCATTCTCTTTGAGGTTTTTGGGTTTTTGGCAAACTTTTCTTCCTTCTAACTAGGGGATATTTTTTGGCAAGCGCTTTTTTGGAATATGACGAGAAGATTCCAAAAAGATTCTTTCATCTCTTCTCAACTTTATTCTCTTTCTCTCTCTCTCTCTCTCTCTCTCTCTCTCTCTCCCCCCTATCCAAGATGCCCTCGGATTTTTCGCTCTCCTAATCCTTCATCTCTCTCTCTCTCTCTCTCTCTCTCTCTCTCTCTCTCTCTCTCTCTCTCTCTCTCTCTCTCACACACACACACACACACACACACACACACACGGAGAAGTATATACCTAAATCAATTTACATCAAGATTAGTAACAAAAAGAGAGATTAAAAAAATTATAAACCAAGATAATCCAAAACATCTTTGCCAAAGGTCCAATTCCTACCCAATCTATATCAACTTTGCCAGCTACAATACATGGCAAAAAATGTGTCACAAAATTGTACAATCTTGGGCTTCAATCTAAGTTTGGATATGCGTGTTCACGGCTAAGAGCATTGTAGACATGTACTTTGCTTAGCACGGGTTGATGTATGAACATGTTTTCATTTTGGCTCAATCCAAGAACTCTTAAGAAAAGGAAATACAAGTGCTCACAAGCCAAATAAGATTTTTTCTTGGCCTCCCTATCGATGAAATTAGGGCATATGCAATAGGGATCATCGTTGATGTGCACCTCATACACCCCCACATGTCCATCTACTGCATGATGATCAACCTTGAAGACTTCATGTGCTTTGTCTACAATGCATTTCTCTTCAATCACCTTAGCTTTTAAACAAAGAGCGACACCAATTTTCTTAGATGCCTCCTCTGAAATGGAAGTCCAAAATTTGACTCTTATGCCATTTCTTAGTATTGAACCACTCCTACTTGCTTTTGTTGAAGCGGAAGAGGAATCACCTGCACCCCTGGGAAGAGTTTGCATTATTGTTGCACTCTCCTCCTTCATCTACTTCGCATCCAATGCCAGATAGTTCTTAAACTAAGAACCGCCGTATCACTTTACCTTTCACTTTTCTTTCCTTGTGTCCTGGGACCTGTGGGTAGCCTCACTAGCCTCCCCTGTTCGTTGGCATGTCAGTTTCAATCGTCGAAACCCTGAGACACACTATCATTTGATCTCCTTTCTTCTCTGGAATCCTCAAATGAACTTGTATCTGGTTCCCTTAGTTCGTCGGAACCTTCGGATGTGGTACTCCCAAATCCTGTGATGAGTCGTCATCCGGTCCCCCTGACTCATTCTCTTTACTGGCAGACTCTTGCCTTGTTGAGGCGAATACTATCTTGTCCGTAGGATAAGTCAATGAGCCAACATGCATTCCAAATCCTTGCTTAGCATGTCCCATAAGACTTTTGGTTTAAACAATACTCTCGAATCTCTTTTGGCAGCAAAACCGCTCAATCTAGTCTCTCAAAGTGATCTTCCAAAACGAAGACATTGGCATATAAGTATCCCGAAACCTCTGGCAGTAGTCATCCAATGTATCTTTCTTGTTACTATATACGTGTGGTAGTGATGTGTGTGAACACACTAGGACCGCTGGAGCAATTTTTCCCTCTTTAGGAGGTTTTTCCCCCCGTGCATTGTATATACGCCCATCACTCTATGGCTATCAATCTTTCTATTGCACACTAAAGAATACACTCTCAGTTGTGTGCCTTTAGCTTCCTTCGTCTTCTCTAAGCTGTGTGCGTTTCTCTGCAACCCTAATTCCAACAATTGGTATCAGAGCAGGTTGCGTCCTCTCGGACTCAGTCGCGCCAGCAGCTCCAGCACACGCCTACTCAATTTCTCCGATTTCTGTGAGCTTTGGCGAGCGTTCGCAGGTCGACAAAAGTTTTCGGCTCATTTCGGCCTCTGTTTCCACTACAGGCGTAGTATTGCACACGCTATTTCATCATTTTGTGCAGAATTTTTGTCAGTGTCGTTTTTTGCATAACAGGTGTCTTACAATCTTCTATGGTTTGTGATATATAGCACGTGTTGTTCTCGCTTTGTTTCTCCTCTTTTTGGGCATTTTTCACATCAGGTGCAACATTTACCATGGCTGACAACAACACAGATGTGTTCAAGATGTTTGTTGTTGAGGACGGATTGGATGGGGACAATTACCCTATGTGGGCTTACATGATGCAACATGTTCTTGTGTCAAAGGGCGTCTAGAATATTGTGCAGGGCATTGATGTACGTCATGGTCTGAGGATGCAGGTGATGTTGAGGATGTGGCAGGTCTTGCTGCAAGGATTGCTGCTATTAGAGTTGTTTTGCCTACGACAGAACAATCTCTTTAGGATGTAAAGTATGCGCAGGCTCATGCATTGATTGCGTTGTCTATGAAGCGCACCATTGTTCCTCACATTCGTTCAGTAAAATCTGCAAAACAGGCTTGGGATATTTTGGATGGTCTTTATGAAGTCGCAATGAGGCTAAAATTGCTTTGTTGCGTAAAGAGGTAGAGTCAAAAATTGGGGATATTCCACCTTCATGTGATTGGCCAGGCTTGCAAAGGTCCAATGAGCTTCAAGATTGTGCTAGAAGAGGGGGTCGACCAAAGCAAGTAGGGGGCATGCTTGATCCTTCTCCAAGCTAGTAGAGAAGTTGAGAGCCTACACCAACCCTCTTGGCTATGGAATGCAAATCCAACCAAGAGCCATGCTTCAATGCTTAAGCTTGCCATCTTCTCCGTCTTCATTACTATGCTATTATGTATGCTAGCAAGAAGAGTGATGATAAGTGAGGAACTAATTATTTCTCCTATGAAATGTTTCTTCTTCCTCTTCCTTACCCTCATTCCCCCGCTGGCTCTCCCCACCCTTGAAGGTGTTTGAGGCCTTGGGACTAAGGCTTGGGATAGTTAATGCTTTTTGCAAAGTTGATGTTATGCTCGTGATGCATGAAGCTTTCCATCTTCATGGCATCACCTACGTCACAAGGAACACAAAGATTGTATTCTACCAAGTCTCTCTTAATGGGAGAATTTATAATACAAATGCCTATTGGAAGGGGGACCGACTCCACATAAATCCTGTCCTCAGATGTTGTCAAGTTCTCTAACCTCTCTCTCTTGCAAAAGTATTGTTCATGCCAAGTTAACTAAATGCTATGTTTATGTTGCTACCATCAATTAAGTTCACCCTCTATGCTCACAAAGTATTCCACAAAAGTAATTTACTTCTTGGGCTCGCCCCCTCCTATGTAGGGATTGACAAAGACTTTTGGGACACACACAAAGCATCCAATTTTCCCTAAAGTTTACCTTTGGGCACAACCTTTGAATTTTGGAACCTTAGCATTTTGAAAGTCTTAATGGGCTGAACCTTAAGGTCTTTTAAGCCCATTGTTGCACATAGCTCTTTTGCAGATGGCCCCCCCTTTGGATCCCTACTGTGGTCGGTCTGCTAACTCAACCAATATTCTAGCTTTTTGTCCCTTGGCACTTCCCCATATTAAATGATCAGTTTAACATGAGAAAATCATTTAGGAGAATTAGATATTGATTATTATGAAATTACCTCTCTCTTGAAATCATAGTCGTCCTCGACTATGGTGTAGAGAAGATAAAGCATATTCACGAGTCCTTTTTCTTAGCGGGTAGAGGATCCCTATGTTACCCTACGACATCATTCCACAATGGATGACTAGTCCATTTGGCGCTTGAGAGCTTGAGGCTGCCGCAAGCATATCTGCACATTAGTTCTATCAATCTTCCATAGTAGAGTGACAAGCTCTACTTGGTGTTGGGGAGACGTCGTCTTCGCAAACTTGATCTAAGCATGCATACTACTTCATTTTTGTGCACAATAAAGAAAAAGAGAGTCTTACAAGACAAAATTTTTGTTCATTTTTAACATTTGTACATTTGCTTACTCTTGGGAAGCATTGTAAGCATTGACAAGGTTTAGGTTATCCTTTAATTGTATGCCTTGCATCCATCTAGCATCTTCAAAAGGATAATTTTTAAACTTAATAAGATATCGTCGGATAGTCTTACCGCCTCTTAGTACCTTGTCTTCATGTTGGAGAATGGACTTGGGCTGCAGCACCTCTTCTTGGTCCTCGATCTTTTGAGGTGGCTCTCCTTTGTAAGGCTTTATTAGGCTCACATGGAAAGCATTGTGTATGAGCCATGGTTGGGCAACCTGAGTTGATAGGCCATCTCATTGATTGGCCTAAGAATCTGGAAAGGACCATAGTACCTTTTTGCTAACTTAGCATAGTACTTTTGGTGTCCCGTAGGATTCTTGCCCATCGTGTGCCTTAACCGAGCCTTGGGAAATTTAAGCAAGACCCAATCATTTTATTTAAAGGTCAGGGCTCTTCTGTGCTTGGGTTAGCAGCAACCTTTTGCCTTTGCTCAGAGATAGAGATAGCATCCTTAATCTTTTGGAAAGATTCTTGTAGGTCTCGGCTATACTCATCTGCAGCGAAGATCTTCCCGTGTACCTTAAGTAGCAAGGGACTTTTTTATCTTCCCTCGATTACCTCAAAAGGTGCTTTTCTCGTGGAAGTATGTACAGTGTTATTGTAGGCATACTCCACTAAGGGTAAGTACTTCTCCCATTGGGATCTTTGATCTACTTCCGTTAATAGGCTTTTAGTAGATTGAGAATTGTTAGGTTAGCTATTTCACTTTGGTCATCCGTTTGCAGGTGATAGGCCGAAGAGAAGTTTAGCCTTGTTCCTAAATTCTCAAAGAGACCCTTCCAGAAATTACTGGTCATTCTAGGATCTCTATCCGACACTATGGACATTGGCAAGCCATGGTACTTGAAGATTTGTGAAATGAAGAGGGTTGCCATTTGATGGGCTTTGATAGTCTTTTTGACAGGTATAAAATGAGCTTGTTTACTGAACCTGTCTACTATCGTTCATATTCTCGTATTCACATGGATTGACTTAGGCAATCCAAAGATAAAATCCATGGATATTCTCTCTCATGGTGACTTAGGGATTGGCAAAGGTTGAAGCAATCCAAGTTGCTTCCCTCTATCAAACTTCGTCTTTTGGCATACCACACATTTAGAAACATACTCTTGTATGTTTGCTTTCATGGTAGGCCAATAGAAATATGTTTCAATCCCCTTTAGGGTAGAATGAATCCCTCTATGCCCTGCATAAGGAGGAGCACGAGATTCATACATTACTTTCTAACGTAGTGAGCTAGTAACGCATAGTCTATTGCCATAGAGAAGATAACCATCTTGTAAAGTAAATGGTTCCTCTTTCTTCCCTAGTGCAAGGGCTGAAATCACATCTCTAAAATCAGGATCAATAGCATACTCATCTATCATAGAGGATAGATCATTGTGAGTTGCTATGGAAACCGCATTCACTCTCGGCCATCTTGAGAGTGCATTGGCTACTTGATTATGCTTGCCAGCAATGTGAGCAATATGAAAATGAAATTGTGAAAGAAAATTTGCCCACCTCCTTTGTTTGTCGGAGAGCTTGGTTTGCGTCTTGAAGTACTCAAGGCTTTGGTGATCCGTTCGTCGCAGAATGAAAGGAGTCCCCAATAAATAGTGCTTCCATGAGTCTAAGGCATGTAGAACAGCAAGGAGTTCCTTTTCATATATGCCTAGAGTTTGCTCAACGGGTCGAGCCTTCGACTTTCATAGCCTATGGCGTGCCCTTCTTGAAGCAAAACAGCTCCAAGGCAATCACCACAAGCATCACGTTGGACCTCAAATGGCTTTGAGAGATCTGGTAATGTAAGCACAGGTTGAGAGATAAGCTTTTCTTTAATCTTTTCGAAAGCATTGTTCTCCTTGGCAGACCATGTGTACCTAACGTTTTTCTTTGTTAGGTCATGTAATGGTCCTGCTATTAGTGAGAACTTTTCTATGAAGCGTCTATAGTATGCACACATACCTATAAAGCTTCTTAATTCATGAAGATTCATTGGTTTAGGCCATCCTTTTATTATCTCTAACTTTGATGGATCCATTTGGATGCCATCTTGAGAGATAATGTGACCTAAATACTAAATCTCTTGTAAGAAAAATTCACATTTCTTTCGATTAACATAAAGTATATTCTCTCTTAGAACTTGAAATATTACCTGGAGATGTCGCTTATGTTCATCTAATGAATTTAGAGTAGATGATGATATCATCAAAGAACACTCCAGTAAAGGTTCGGTGAGGCCTGAATAGACTCTCCATCAAGCGGTTGAATGTGGCTGGTGAATTGGTCAAGCCAAAAGGCATGACAATGTATTCGTAAAGACCAAACGTAGTGTAAAATGCGGTCTTTACAATATCTTGATCAACTATCCTTATTTGATGATAGCCACTTTTTAGGTCG
This sequence comes from Adiantum capillus-veneris, assembly GCF_014529385.1. NCBI lineage: Eukaryota > Viridiplantae > Streptophyta > Polypodiopsida > Polypodiales > Pteridaceae > Adiantum > Adiantum capillus-veneris. The sequence continues at coordinate 12,207,806 of NC_140934.1, forward strand.
ATCCTCCTGAAGTAGGTGGACCCTTGTAGCTTACCAAATAGGTCTTCTACCTGTGGAACGGGAAACCTATTTTTGATACTGATCCTATTTAGTGCTCTATAGTCGACACACATACGATATGTGCCGTCTTTCTTTTGCACTAGTAGCACAAGAGAACTAAGTGGAGATGAGCTAGGCCTAACCATGCCCTTCTCAACTAACTCATGCACTTGCCGCATAATCTCCTCTTGTTGAGCTTGAGAAACTCTATAAGGAGGTTTGTTAGGCGGTGAACTTCCTGGAAGAAGTTCAATTGCATGGTCATCATTGCCTCGTTTAGGAGGTAGCTCACAAGGGATGTCGTCAATAAAGACATCTTGAAACCCCTTGAGAAAATTGGATAACTCTAATTCCTTTTGATTGTGTATATTTTCTTTTGCTAAAACATTAGGTTCATTTTGAGAATCTTTAACAATTATCATGTACACGAAAATAGAGCTCTTTATTGACTTGTTGAAAGCTTGTGTATGTACAATGGGTATAGTGTTACCCATTTCCTTAGCATCTATATACATATCTTTTTCCCTGAACTTAAAGGAGATTCTCCTTTCAAGGAATTTAACATTGGCAGCCATGCGATCAAACCATGGTGCCCCTAGGATTACATGCTCATGCTTGAGAGGAGAGATAAAAAAGTCCTCTTTGTCCACATAGCTTTGGACATGGAGCCTCAATTTCCCGATTAAGGGAGTGACTGAAGCTTCTTGCCCGTTGAAAGCACCATTTGTGCGTAGGACATCTCCCATCTCATAGGCTTGTATGCCTAGCTTGGTGGCCAACTCTATAGATATAAAATTATGAGTAGAACTGGGGTCAAAGAGAATAAAAGCATCATGTTCTCTTACCTTTTCCCAAGCATGGCATAGAGGAGATCCTTTGTGGTGAGTTTCCTCCTCTTGGATTTCGACCAAGGTAGCTCTAGGAGGATCATGGTGGTTGTTCTTTTGGGGACAAGCGCGGTACGCATGCCATTGTTCACTGCACTTGAAACATTGGTTATCCTTTCGCTAAAGCTCAAGCTCTTCAAGAGAGAGTTTATTTTTGCCTTTATAAACTCCCTTCTCTTTAGCTTTGTTGGAGTTGCCCTTAGGAGGCTTTTGGACATTGTCCTTCCCCTTAGGCTCATTGGAACCCTTGTTTTCAGGGGGCTTAGAATTCCTCTTATCCCCTATTTGGAAATTGATTCGAGAGGCCACCATAGTATGATGTATTACCGCCGATATGGTGCGTGGCCTTTGGGAGTTGACATACTCCGCCATTTCTTTGATTAAGCCCGCACAAAATTGTTGCTTTTGCTCTCCAAAATCCATCTTTTTGAAGACTGTGGCTTTGAGTTGTAGGTCCCAAAACTTGTCTACATATTTGTGGATGGATTCATAGGGATAAGCTTCGCCATTCAGTGAGTACTTTGTCTTTGGCATCGGTGGCCAAAAATTGCTTCATAATGGAAGCTCTGAAAGCTTTCCATGTTCGTGAAGCTTCATCGTTGGCCCGTAGGCTAGACCACCATTGTCTGGTGGACTTTTGAAAGTGTATAGCTACATGGCGTAGCTTAGAGGACTCCGTGAAGCCCTCATCTCAAAACGTTGCATCAAATTGTTGGATAAAGGCCAAGACTTTGTCCGTAGCACCAAAAGTGCCATCATAGGTAAGGAAAGAGATGCTCTTCCCTCCCTCTTTGAATTTCTTGAGCTTGGACGACCTCTTCCATGCGGCATAGGATTTCCTATCACCTCTCCTTTTTGATGGTTCAAAGGTTGCACCATCACTTTCTTCGGGAGATGAAGAATTTGAGGAAGATGGAGAAGAGGGTGACCTATTTCTCGCCTTTTTCTTTCCTTGATCTTCTTTGTCTTCACCATCACTTTCATAAGAGGAAGAGGATGAAGAAGATGGAGAAGAGGGTGTCCTCTTTCTCGCCTTTTTCTTCTCTTGCCTTTTGTCATCCCTCTTTGAAGTATGGTGTGGAGAAGTATGCGATGGTCTTCTCCGTTTTGGAGGTGATGGAGAGTGTTTAGCCCGCCGTCTTCGTGGAGCCATCTCCACCGAGGTGGTGGGAGACTCACTTCTTTCTCGTTCCTTCGGTGGAGGCTCTTGAATTCTCCTTTGAGAAGGAGATGCGTCATCAAGGAGCAAATTTCTGAGCCCTTCGTAGGGATCTTCTTCTTCTTCCCGAATCGGAGAGAGACCTCTTTTGGAAGTCTCGCAAAGAGGCTTCCTAGGTGCTCTCTTGTCATGGTGGGGAGCTTGGAGAATCCCATGAGCACGAAGCTGCCGTTGCACTTCACTTTGGAGGGATGGATTGCCCATGGCTTGTTGAAGCCTAAAAACAAGATAGTTAACAAGCATTGGGGCATCATTAGTAGCTTGCTCATTAGCAAAATCAAAGTTATGAACATTAATTTCACTCTCTTTACTATTGTCAGCCATTCTAACAACTTTTAGGTGTAAACTTTTTAGGTGTACTTTGGCAACTGGATTTGCATGGAGCCGGTCCCCCCTCCAAAAGGCTTTGTATTATGGTTTCTCCCATCAAGAGAGACATTTTACAATACAATTTCTTGTGTTCCTTCAATACTAGATAGTGCAATGAAGATGGAAACTTCATGCACTATGCAAAACACTTATCAAACACAACATCAGTTCCCTCACGGTCTCATACCCAAGACCTCACACACCTTCGAAGATGGTGAGAGCTAGCGGGGTATGAGAGTAGATTGAGAGGAAGAAGAAGTATTCTTACGAGAAAGATGTGATATCTCCTCACCTAATCACTCATATTAGCATTTCTTAGCTTAGTAATTAGCATGGTAGAGGAGATGAGCATGCATTGAAGCTTGGCTCTTGGTTGGATTTGCATCACAAAGCCAAGAGTTGTTGGTGTAGGCCTTCCTTCTCACAAGCTTGGAGTAGGTGATAAGCTTTCCAATAAAGCTTGAGAAGGAGAGAGAGTCTTCTTTACTTCACACATTGATTGTGTGAGTGTGTGTGTGTGTCAATAATGCCTTGCAAAAATCAGCCCCCTCTCTCTCTTGGTCGACCCCCCTTGCTAATTACTCATGCTAGCACGCTATTGGACCTCCCCAAGCTTAGCGAATGACAATTAAGCAGCATAAGTGATAGCCTTCTTACATGTGTCCGTGTTTTCCCCTTTTGTGAGAGATTTAGGTAATTTAATAATCTAACTAAACTCTCAATGGACCCCTTTGCCTCCTTGCCAATAGGAATCAAGCAAGCCATTGGGCTGCTGAATGCTCATTGGTCCCCTTGGGAGACTGTCCAATAGGCTTCTAGAGAGCTTAATTCTTATTGGTTCTTCTATTAAGTGTTTTTAAATTAAATAAACTAGATTTACTCTAGCCTAATTCTCATTGGTCCACCTCCAAGGCCATCCAATAGGATTTGAGTACACCTTGTGGGCATCTGGGCTAGGGAGATGACATGTGTCCCTCTTTCCCCTTGTGTACAAAGGGAGCTTGTGCGTGTGCATGAGTTTCTCTCTCATCCCCTACTTCTTGGGCTCGCCCCCTCCTATGTAGGGCTTGACAAAGACTTTTGGGACACACACAAAGCATCCAATTTTCCCTAAAGTTGACCTTTGGACACAACCTTTGAATTTTGGAACCTTAGCATTTTGGAAGTCTTAATGGGCTGAACCTTAAGGTCTTTTAAGCCCATTGTTGCACATAGCTCTTTTACAGATGGCCCCACCTTTGGATCCCTATTTTCCCTCCTTTGGATCCCTAGTGTGGCCGGTCTGCTAACTTAACCAATATTCTAGCTTTTTCTCCCCTGGCACTTCCCCATATTAAATGATCAGTTTAACATGAGAAAATCATTTACGAGAATTAGATATTGATTATTATGACATAAGTGCTAGTTTTCAAAGGCTAAGAGGAGTAGCAATCAAGGTTTTGAATTGCCAAAGAATACACTAAGTAAACACATAAGTATAATTAGCATGGATGACATTAACCAAGAGAGTAGAATGAACATTGATAACTTTGATTTTGCACATGAAGGTGCTAATGATGATGCCCCCATGTTTGTCAATTATCTTGTTACTAAGTTGCAGCAAGCTATGGGCAACCCTACTTTGCAAGCCAAAGTTACTCAACAACTTTGTGCTTATGGAATTGCCCTTTCTCTCCAAGAGGAGAGAGATCTTAGGAGGCCTCGTGAAGAGACCCCCAAAAGAAGACTCTCTCCCATACGAGAGGAGGAATCCAAAGAGCAAGAAAATAATGAATCTTTAAGTTCCTCTAAAGAAGTGGCTGCACAAAGATGGCTGTCTAGACGCTCGCTAACTCCTCCCAAGAGGAAACGTCCAACCCATAGTCCTTCTCCTCGTCACTCCGAAAGGGAAGAGAGGAAACAAAGGAAGAAAAGGGCAAGAAAGAGGTCACTCTCTTCTCCTTCTTCTTGACCTTCCTCCTCTTCCGACAACAGCTATGACTATTCTCCTAGAGAATACAAGAGGGGAGGATATCATAAATCATACCCTGCATGGCGAAGGTCATAAAAGCTCAAGAATTTCAAGGAGGGAGGAAAGAGTATCTCTTTTCTCACCTATGACGACACCTTTGGTGCCACCGGCAAAGCATTGGCCTTCATCCAGTAATTTGATGTGGCTTCACGGAGTCCGCCAAGCTACGCCATGTAGCTATGCACTTCTAGAAATTGGCTTGTCAATGGTGGGCTAGCCTTCGTGGCAACGGCAAAGCCCCAAAGACATGGAAAACTCTACAAGTTTCCATCATGAAGCAATTCCTTGCAAGCGATGCAAAGGACAAAGTGCTTACCAAATGGCGCAGTTTGAAGCTTCTCTCCCACGAGTCTATCCACAAATATGTAGACAAGTTTTGGGATTTACATCTCAAGGCTACTGTCTTTCATTGTAGATGGTCCTTGACACTTGTGTTAATTTGATAAGGATAACACCAAGATAAGAAGGTAGATTTTAGAGAAATTGTGGTTTGGTAACCAAAGTGTCTTCCTTTTTCATCCTCAGATGATGCCACGCCATGATGAACATACTCTTTCATTTGTATTGTATAGACATGATCTACCAAGTTTGGTGTCATTTGAATCACTAAATCTCTACATAGAGCCTAACTTATGAGAAAACTCTTGTGGGAAAAGGGGTAACTGGGGATTTTTGCATCCAAATGACAAATCATTGCACTAGTGAGGCCTAGAAACTATGTATAAACTATGGATAACCTCAAACTGGGAAAAAAATTGAGATTTTTGATGGCCTCGCTATTAAATATGCCTAAAAGCTAGCATCGCTCCAAAGGGACAAATTTGCTGATTTTGGTTCCCTAGGACTTACACTTGAAATTTGAAAGCTATTGACCAATTTTGGAAGAATTTGGAGCTACAAGTAAAGGGAAACTACCAAAATAGTCAAAGACCTTCTGACATCTGCAAATCTTGAGATAGAACTCAACCTGGAGAATCTAAACTAGTGAAACTCAATAAAAGGGTGTATTTTCATTAGGACAACCCAAAGGTATCCAAAAGCTTGGAAAAATTTGACAAAATTGGATACTCCATTGTTAGGCACACCTAATAGTGATAGGGCCTAATAGAGGAAGTTTTGATTTTTGCAAACTCCGAAGTGAACATTATTGCAATATTGGAATAAAATTGGCCAGTTGGAAAATTGTGGATTCACATATTGCTTGGAATTCTAATTTACAAGAATCGAAGTAGCTAGAAGAGAAAAAACCGGTGATTACTCTACACGAAGAGGTCTCAACCAAAGGAGAAAGGTCACATGTTGCAATTAATTGACTAGTAATTGTGAATTTTTATGAACCTTAAAAGTGTTAGGAAATCATGGTACCTTTGGTGAAAACTTTAGTAGAGCATCGAATAAGAGAGTGTAAACTAACGGGATGAAATGTCTACCATTTATGAGAAAGTATCCAAAGATATAAGGTTAAAAATATTTTCAATGTCAATGATGGGAGCAACTTTAGGGATTGGTGGTTTAAACACACCTATGAGGTATCATTACGTCCTACTTTTTAAAACAAAATGACCATAGTGCATACATCTCCTGGATACTGAAGATAAACCCTACGTACAAATAGGGGGCCATAAAATAGAGTTTGAACAAGAAGTGTAAACCAATAAACAACAAGGATCCTACATAGACTCTAAGGGAATTATGTATGTCGTAGTAGAAAACCCAAAAATTGTGGACTGATGGGAAAACAAGGCAAAAACCCATATTCTTATCAAGGATATCAAGAAAGGACCACCTTCCATCATAGGAGTATTATATCATACATTAATCAACTCTAGGATCATGAGATGCTTGAAAATAGACAATGAGAGCTTGGGAGTTCACTACTAGGAAACTATGAATTTGAATGAAATGCTATGGGTGAAAAATGCAAGACTAGTAATCCTCAAAGATAGCAAGATAGTATACATCTTTAGTAAGGACAACGGAGTGAGTTCCTGCCTTAAGGTTTCAAGACAAATACAACCTCAATGTGCTACTTGAGGAGATAGTTTACATGCAACAACCAAAAAGATATGTTATTCTAGGTCAAGAAATTTTGGTATGTCTACTTGAGAAGAGTTTGTATGGGTTGAAACAAGCTCCAAGAGCTTGGTATGGAAGGATTGATAATCACTTCCACTCTCAAGGATTCCAAAGAAGCCATGTTGTTGACACTCTCTACTAACAAGGTTCAAGGAAATGACATTGTTCTCGTTCTTCTCTATGTAGATGATCTCATCTTAACAAGAGGCAATTGTTTCCATATATGTGGTAGAGATGTGTGTGAACACACTTAGGAACACTAGGGAACTTTTTCCCTCGCTCGGAGGTTTTCTTCCTCCCTGCATTGTATATACACCCATCGTTTTTGGGCTAACTTATCTTTCTATTTGCGCAATACACTCTTTGTTGTGTGCCTCAAGATTCTTCATCTTCTCTAAGTTTTGTGTGCATCCCTCCAGTCCTAATTCCAATAAGTATGTCAAAATGATTAGTGCATACTTTGTGTGATAATGAATTGGATGCACCTATGTCTATTCGTACTCGTTCATGTTCTCTCCATGCATCAGATTGTTATGCTTTGGTTGTTTCTAGTTTATGTGATAAAGAGGAAGCTCTCTTTTTTTAAAGGACAAAATTCTGAAAATAAAACAACTGCAATGCAATGCTGTAACATTTAATGGGGTAGTAACTTATGTGTAGCGGTAATTAACATAGACATAGTGAGAATTTCGTTAAGAATACATTCCTAATGAGCATAGTAAGAGTGCTTGGTTGGAGAGAGAGCAACAAAAGCATAACACCTCGTTAGAATTAGGCATGAACAATACTTCAAAAAGAGAGAGATATTAAGCTATTGACAACAAATGAGGACCGGATGTACATGGAGCCGCGGTCCCCCCTCCAAAAGGCTTTGTATTATACGTTTCCCCATCAAGGGAGACATTTTACAATACAATACTTTGTGATCCTTCAATAAATTGCTGGTGCAATGAAGACGAAAGCTTCAAGCACCAAGCTTACACTTGAAAAGCACAACATCAATTCCCTCACGGTCTCATACCCAAGACCTCACACACCTTCGAAGATGGTGAGAGCTAGCGGGGTATGAAAGTAGGTCTAGAGGAAGAAGAAGTATTCTTACAAGAAAGAAGTATTTCTCCTCACATTATCACTCTTATTAGCTTAGCTTAGCTTTATAATTAGCATGGTAGAGGAGAAGAGCATGCATTGAAGCTTGGATCTTGGTTGGATTTGCATCACAAAGCCAAGAGTTGTTGGTGTAGGCCTCCCTTGTCAAAAGCTTGGAGAAGATGATGAGCTTTCCATTAAAGCTTGGAGAAGGAGAGACAGAATGCTTTGCTCCACACATGAGAGGTGTGAGTGTGTGTGTGTGATAATGCCTTTGCAAAATCACCCCCCTCTCTCTCTTGGTCGACCCCTCTTGCTATTTCCTCTTGCTGGTCCGTCATTGGCTCATGCCAAGCTTAGCCAATAGGAAATAAGAGGCAGAAACAAGAGCCTTCTAACAAGTGTCCTCCTTTCCCCTTTAGTGGGAGCTTAGGTAATTCAAATAATTCTTTTAAATTCCCATTGGACCTTTTAGTCTTGTGGCCAATAGGAATTAAGCAAGCCATTGGGCTGCTTGATTCTCATTGGACCCCTTGGCAGACTGTCCAATAGTCTTCTAGGGAACTTAATTTTCATTGGTTCTTTTATCAAGTGTTTTTAAATTAATTAGACTAAATTTACTCTAGCCTAATTCTCATTGGTCCGCCTCTTTGGCTATCCAATAGGATTTGAATGGTAAAGGGAGCTTGGGAGAGTGTGTGGTGTTTCTCTCACTTCTTCTCTCTCTTCCCCTACCTTTAGGGCTCGCCCCCTCCTTGATAGAGATGTGGGAAGACTTTCGAGTCTTCCCACAAGCATCCAAGTTTACTAAAATTTGCTAATGGAAATTTTAATTGAAATTTTGAAACCTTAACTTTTGGAAGTCTTAATGGACTGAACCCTAGGGTCTTTATAACACCATTCATGAATATTGCTCTTTTACAAATGGTCCCTCTTTGGATACCTATTTTCCCATCTTTAGATCCCTATTGTGACGAGTCTGCTAGCCTTACCAATATTCTAGCTTTTTCTCCCCTGGTACTTCCCCATATCAAATGATCAGTTTAACATGAGAAAATCATTTAGGAGAATTACCTCAAAAAAGGTGCTTTTCCCATCGAAGTATGTACAGTGTTATTGTAAGCATACTCCACTAAGGGTAAGTACTTCTCCCATTGGGACTTTTGATCTACTTCTATGACATAAGCTTTTAGTAGATCAAGAATGGTTAGGTTAGCTATTTCACTTTTGCCGTCTGTTTGGGGATGATAGGCCAAAGAGAAGTTTAGCCTTGTACCTAAATTCTCAAAGAGACCCTTCCAAAAATTACTGGTCATTCTAGGATCTCTATCCGACACTATGGACATTGGCAAGCCGTGGTACTTGAAGATTTGTGACATAAAGAGTGTTGCCATTTGATGGGTTTTGATAGTCTTTTTGACAGGTATGAACTGTGTTTGTTTGCTAAACCTGTCTACTATCGTCCATATTCATGCATTCCCATGGATAGAATTAGGCAATCCAAAGATAAAATCCATGGATATGCTCTCCCATGGTGAATTAGGGATTGGCAAAGGTTGAAGTAATTCAGGTTGCTTCCCTCTATCAAACTTTGTCTTTTGGCATACCACACATTTTGAAACATACTCTTGTATGTTTGCTTTCATGGTAGGCCAATAGAAATATGTTTCTATCCCTTTTAGGGTAGACTGAATCCCTCTATGCCCCGCATAAGGAGGAGCATGAGATTCATACGTTACTTTCTCACGTAGTGAGTTAGTAACACATAGTCTATTGCCATAGAGAAGATAACCATCTTGTAGGGTAAATGGTTCTTCTTTCTTCCCTAGTGCAAGGGTTGAAATCACATCTCTAAACTCGGGATCAATAGCGTACTCATCTATCATCGCGAAAGGAAATTTGCCTACCTCATTTGTTTCTTGGAGAGCTTGGCCTACGACATGAAGTACTTGAGGCTTTGGCGATCCGTCCGCAAACTGAAAGGAGTACACAATAAAATAGTGCTTCCACGAGTCTAGAGCATGTAGAACTGCTAAGAGTTCCTTCTCATATATGCCTAGAGCTTGCTCAATAGGGTCGAGCCTTCGACTTTCATAGGATATGGCGTGCCCTTCTTGGAGAAAAGCAGCTCTAAGGCAATCACCACAAGTGTCACATTGGACCTCAAATGGCTTTGAGAGATCCGGCAATGGTGTAAGCACAAGTTGAGAGATAAGCTTCTCTTTAAGCTTTTTGAAAGCATTGTTCTCCTTGGTGGACCATATATACCTAACGTTTCTTTGTTAGGTCATGTAATGGTCTTGCAATTTGTGAGAACTTTTCTATGAAGCGTCTATAGTATGCACACATACCTATAAAGCTTCTTAGTTCATGTAGATTCCTTGGATCAGGCTATCCTTTTATTACCTCTAGCTTTGATGGATCCATTTGGATGCCATCTTGAGAGATAATGTGACCTAAATACTGAATCCCTTGTAAGAAAAATTCACTCTTCTTTTTATTAATATAAAGTTTATTCTCTTGAACTTGAAATATTAGATGGAGGTGTTGCTCGTGTTCGTCTAATGAATTAGAGTAGATGATTATATCATCAAAGAACACTCTAGTAAAGGTTTGGTGAGGCCTGAATAGCTTCTCCATCAAGCGGTTAAATGTGGTTGGTGCATTGGTCAAGCCAAAAGGCATGACAATGTACTAGTAAAGACCAAACGTAGTGCGAAATGCGGTCTTTACAATGTCTTGATCAACTATCCTTATTTGATGGTATCCACTTTTTAGGTCAATCCTACTGAAGTAGGTCGACCCTTGTAGCTTATCCAATAGGTCTTCTACCTGTGGAACAGGAAACCTATTCTTGATAGTGATCCTATTTAGTGCCCTATAGTCGACACATATACGATATATGCCGTCTTTCTTTTGCACTAATAACACTGGTGAACAAAATGGAGATGAGCTAGGCCTAACCATGCCCTTCTCAACTAACTCATGCACTTGCCACATAATCTCCTCTCGTTGAGCTTGGGAAACTCTATAAGGAGGTTTATTAGGTGGTGAACTTCCTAGAAGAAGTTCAATTGCGTGGTCGTCATTGCCTCGTTTTGGAGGTAGTTCAAAAGGGATATCGTCAATAAAAACATCTTAAAACCCCCTGAGGAAATTGGATATCTCTAATTCCTTTTGATTATTTTTATTTTCTTTTGCTAAAGCATTAGATTCATTTTGAGGATCTGTAACAAAAATCATGTACACGAAAATAGAGTTCCCTATTGACTTATTGAAAGCTTGCTTATGTACAGAGGTATGGTACTACCCAACTCCTTAGCATCTATGTACATATCTTTTTCCCTGAACCTAAAGTAGATTTGCGTTTCAGAAAATTTAACATTGGTAGCCATGCAATCAAACCATGGTGCCCCTAGGACTACATCCTCATGCTTGAGAGGAGAGATAAAGAAATCCTCCTTGTCCACATAGCTTTGGACATGGAGCCTCAATTTCCCAATTAAGGGAGTGACTGAGGCTTCTTGCCCATTGAAAGCACCATCGGCAAGGAAGGACATCTCCCATCGCATAGGCTTGGATGCCTAGCTTGGTGGCCAACTCTATGGATATAAAATTGTGATTAGAACCAAGGTCAAAGAGAATAAAAGCATCATGTTCTCTTACCTTTCCCCAAGCATGGCATAGAGGAGATCCTTTGTGATGAGTATCCTCTTCTTGAATTTTGACCAAGGTAGCTCTAGGAGGTTCATTATGTGTATTCTTGTGGGGCCAAGCACGATAGGCATGCCCTTGCTCCCCGCACTTGAAACAAGGTTATCTTTCCGATAACGCTCTAGCTCTTCAGGAGAGAGTTTTTTTTTGCCTTTATAAACTCCTTCTCCTTAGCTTTGTTGTTGTTGGCATTGCCTTTGGGAGACTTTTGGACATTGTCCTTCCCCTTAGGCTTGTTATGATCCTTGTTTTCCATGGGCTTAAGATTTCTCTTAACCCCTTGTTGGAAATTGATTCATGAAGCCACCGTGGTATGGTGTATGATCGTAGATATGGTGCGTGGCCTTTGGGAGTTGACATACTCCGCCATATCCTCAACTAAACCCGCACAAAATTGTTGTTTTTTCTCTCCAAAAGCCATATTTTTAAGACCCACTGGCTTTGAGATGTAAATCCCAAAACTTGTCTACATATGTGTGAATAGATTCGTAGGGAGAGAGTTTCAAGCTTCCCCATTTGGTGAGTACTTTGTCTTTGGCATCGGTAGCCAAAAATTGCTTCATGATGGAAGCTCTTTAAGATTTTAACATTCGTGGAGCTTCACCGCTTCTTCGTAGGCTAGACCACCATTGCCTGGTGGCATGATGTAGCTTAGAGGACTCCGTGAAGCCCTCATCTCCAAACACAGCATCAAATAGTTGGATGAAGGCCAAGACTTTGTCAGTAGCACCAAAGGTGCCATCACAGTTAAGGAAAGAGATGTTCTTTCCTCCCTCTTTGAATTTTTTGTTCTTGGATGACCTCTTCCACGTGGCATAGGATGGAGAGGAGGGTGACCTATTTCTCACCTTTTTCTTCCCTTGTTCTTCCTTGTCTGCACCATCACTTTCTTCAGAAGAGGGAGAGGATGAAGAAGATGGAGAAGAGGGTGACCTCTTTCTCGCCTTTTTTTTCTCTTGTCCCTCTTTGAATTATGGTGTAGAGAAGTGTGCGATGGTTTTCACCATTTAGTGGGTGTTGGAGAGCGTTTTGCCCGCTGTCTTCGTGGAGCCATCTCCGTCGAGGTGGCAGGAGACTCGCTTCTTTCTCGTTCTTTTGATGGGGGATCTACTGTTGAAACTTGAGTTCTCCTTTGGGAAGGAGATGCGTCATCAAGTAGTAGATTTTTGAGCCCTTTGTAGGGATCCTCTTCTTCTTCCCTTATTGGAGAGAGGCCTCTTTTGGAAGTCACAAGGAGGCTTCCTCGGTACTCTCTCTTCTTGGTGGGAAGTTTGGAGAATCCCATGAGTACGTAGCTACTGTAGCACTTCACCTTGGAGGGATGGATTTCCCGTGGCTTGTTGAAGCCTGATAACAAGGTAATTAACAAGCATAGGGGCATCATTAGTAGCCTGTTTATTAAAATCAAAACTATCAACATTAATTTCACTCTCTTTACTATTGTCAACCATTCTAACAAATTTTAGGTGTAAAAATTTTAATTGTACTTTGGCACTTCAAGACTTAGTTGCTACTCCTCTTAACCCTTTAATAAAGCACTCAAGCTCCTGTACCCGCGGCTCGAATATCATTAATTGCAAGGAATAGAAGGGAGGGTCTTTCACCACCAAAACAACATTGGCTCTCCTGTCAAGCTTGTAATAGCTCAATAGTGGTTAAGCCGTAGGCAAGCCCATGGGAGTCCACTATTAAGACCATAGCTCTCGACGGTATGCCCCGTTATCTGCATTAAGCAAGCGCATTGCAAGGTTGAAAAATCCTTATTCTACTTACTCAATTGCAATTAATAAATCCAACAGTTTGTAGTCAGCTTCAGACCTCTCTTCTTGAGCAAGAAAAGAGAAACCTTGTGCTGCTCTGATACCAATGTAAGATTTAATGGGGTAGTAACTTATGTGTAGCGGTAATTAACATAGACATAGTGAGCATTTCATAAGAATAAACTCTTAATGAGCATAGCAAGAGTGCTTGGTTGGAGAGAGAGCAACAAAAGCATAACACCTTGTTAGAATTAGGCATGAACAATACTTCAAAAAGAGAGAGATATTAAGCTATTGACAACAATTGAGGACCGGATGTACATGGAGCCGGTCCCCCTCCAAAAGGCATTGTATTATAGGTTTCCAACATCAAGGGAGACATTTTACAATACAATACTTTGTGTTCCTTCAATAACTTGCTGGTGCAATGAAGATGGAAGCTTCAAGCACCAAGCTTACACTTGAAAAACACAACATCAATTCCCTCACGGTCTCAGACCCAAGACCTCACACACCTTCAAAGATGGTGAGAGCTAGCGGGGTATGAGAGTAGATCTAGAGGAAGAAGAAGTATTCTTACGAGAAAGAAGTATTTCTCCTCACATTATCACTCTTATTAGCTTAGCTTAGCTTAGTAATTAGCATGGTAGAGGAGATGAGCATGCATTGGAGCTTGTCTCTTGGTTGGATTTGCATCCCAATCCAAGAGTTTTTTGGTGTAGGCCTCACTTCTCACAAGCTTGGAGTAGATGAAGAGATTTCCATTAAAGCTTGAGAAGGAGATAGACTTTCTTCACTTCACACATGAGCTTGTGTGTGTGTGTGTGTGTGGAATAATGCCTTTCCAAATCAGCCCCCTCTCTCATCTTGGTTGACCCCTATTGCCACTTACTCATGTTGGCTTCCTATTGGCCCTTGAAAAGCTTGGCCAATAGCATTTGAGCAAGAGCTTTACTCTTGTTGGCTTCCTATTGGCCCGTGAATATTTTAGCCAATAGCCTTTGAGAGGCCCAGTCAAAAGCCTTGTGACAAGTGTGCACCCTTTTCTTTTTTTTGTAAATGCTCAAATAATAAATTTAATTATCAAAATTCCTATTGGACCTTTTAGTCTTCTGGCCAATAGGAATTAAGCAAATTTAGGAGTTGCTTAATTCTCATCGGTGGACCTTTTGACTGTCGAATAGTCTTTTAGGGAGACTATTTATTATTGGTTGTTTTTCTAAGCATTTATAAAATAAGAAATTTAGTTTACACTAGTTGAGCCCTCATTGGTCCACCCAATAGGATTCAAGCAAGAATTGGGGGTTTTCCTGCATGCCTGACATGTGTCCTATTTGCTTTGTGGAAAGTGGTGTGTGTGTGTGTGTGTGTGTGTGTGTGTGTGTGTGTATCATTCCTAGTTTTTCCTCTTTTTAGCTCGCCCTCTCATTTGTCTTCTTGTCGATTGTCTTTTGTTGACTTCTAGAGTTAGCACTTTTAGTCACTAAGCCAAGTTCCCAACTGGAACTTTGCCCTATGGAAGTCTTAATGGGGTCAAACCTAGGGGTCTTTTAAACTCCATTGATGTACTGTGCTCTTTAGCAGACCATCCCCATCTAGATCCCCAATTATCGTCTTTTGGATCCCTTCTTGATATACATCTGGCAGCCTTTCCAATATCCAACCTTTGCTCCCCCCTGGTATTTTCCTATATTAAATGATCAGTTTAATCATTTGAGGAAAGTAGATATTAGGTTTTTATGACATTACCTCTCTCTTGATATCATAGTCGTCCTCGACTATGAGGTAGAGAAGATAAAGCCTAATCATTAGTCCGTTTGCTAGCAGGTAGAGGACCCCTATTTTACCCTATGACATCGTTCCAGAACGGATGACTAATCCATTTGGTGCTTGAGAGACTTAGCTGCCGCAAGCATGTTTGCTCATTAGTCTGTATCAATCTTCCATAGTAGAGTGACAAGCTCTACTTGGTGTTTGGGAGACGTCGTCGCCACAAACATGATCCTATCATGCATACTTCTCTAACATTTGTGCACAATAAAGAAAAAGAGAGTCTTTTAAGACAGAAACATTGATCATTTGAAACATATTTACATTTGTTTACTATAGGGAATCATTGTAAGCATTGACAAGGTTTTGGTTATTCGTTAATTGTATGCCTTGCATCCATCTAGCATCTTCAAAAGGATAATTCTTAAACTTAATAAGATACCATCAGATAATCTTACCATCTCTCAATACCTTGTCTTCATGTTGGAGAATGGACTCGGGCTGCAGTACCTCTTCTTGGTCTTCAATCTCCGGTGGGTCTTCTATGGTTGCTTCTTGGAGTGGCTCTCCTTAGTAAGGCTTTAACAGGCTCACATGGAAAGCATTGTGTATGAGCCATTGGTTGGGAAACTTGAGTTGATAAGCCATCTCATTGATTAGCTTAAGAATCTGAAAGGGGCCATAATACCTTTTTGCTAGTTTAGCATAGTACTTTTGGTGTCCCGTAGGATTCTTTCCCGTGTTGTGCGTTAACCGAGCTTTGGGAAATTTAAGCAAGACCCAATCATTTTCTTTAAAGGTCAGGGCTCTTTTGTGCTTGTTAGCAGCGTCCTTTTGCCTTTACTGTGAGATGGATATAGCATCTTTAATCTTTTGGAAAGATTCTTGTAGGTCGTGGCTATATTCAATTGCAGCAAAGATCTTCCCATGTACCTTAAGTAGCAGGGGACTTTTTTATCTTCCCTCAATTACCTCAAAAGGTGCTTTTCTCGTGGATGTATGTACTGTGTTATTGTAAGCATACTCCACTAAAGGTAAGTACTTTTCCCATTGGGACCTTTTATCTACTTCAGTGACATAAGCTTTTAGTAGATCAAGAATTGTTAGGTTAGCTATCTCACTTTGGCCATCCGTTTGTGGATGATAGGCCGAAGAGAAATTTAGCCTTGCACCTAAATTCTCAAAGAGACCCTTCCAAAAACTTTTGGTCATTCTAGGATCTCTATCCGACACTATTGACATTGCCAAGCCTTGCTACTTAAAGATTTGTGATATAAAGAGGGTTGCCATTTGATGGGCCTTAATAGTCTTTTTGACAGGTATGAAATGTGCTTGTTTGCTGAACCTATCTACTATTGTCCATATTCCCGTATTCCCATGGATAAACTTGGGCAATCCAAAGATAAAATCCATGGATAAGTTCTCCCAGGATGAATTAGGTATTGGCAAAGGTTGACGCAAACCAGGTTGCTTCCCTCTATCAAACTTCGTCTTTTGGCAAACCAACATTTTGAAACATACTCTTGTATGTTCGCTTTCATGGTAGGCCAATAGAAGTACATTTCTATCCCTCTTAGGGTAGCTTGAATCCCTCTATGCTCCTCATATGGAGGAGCATGAGATTCATACATTAGTTTCTAACGTGGTGAGTTAGTAACACATAGCCTATTACCATAGAGAAGATAACCATCTTGTAGGGTAAATGGTTCCTCTAGTGCAAGGGCTCACATCACATCTTTAAAATCAGGAAAATTAGCATACTCATCTATCATATCAGATAGATCATTGTGAGTTGCTATTGATATCATGTTCACTCTTGGTCGTCTTGAGAGTGCATCGGCTACTTGATTATGCTTGCCAGCAATATGAAAATGAAATTGTGAAAGGAAATTTGCCCACCTCATTTGTTTGTAGGAGAGCTTGGTCAGTGTCATGAGGTACTTAAGGCTTTGATGATCCGTTCGCAAAATGAAAGGAGTCCCCAATAAATAGTGCTTCCACGTGTCTAGGGCATGCCGAATTGCTAACAGTTCCTTTTCATATATGCCTAGAGCTTCCTCAACTGGATCAAGCCTTCGACTTTCATATGCTATGGCGTGCCCTTCTTGGAGCAACATGGCTCCAAGGCAATCAACACTAGTGTCGCATTGGACCTCAAATGGCTTTGAGAGATCCGGTAGTGTAAGCACAGGTTGAGAGATAAGCTTCTCCTTGAGCTTTTCAAAAGCAATGTTCTCCTTGGTAGACCATGCATACTTAATGTTCTTTTTTGTTAGGTCATGCAATGGTCCGGCTATGAGTGAGATGAAGCGTCTATAGTATGCACACATACCTATAAAGCTTCTGATTAGGCCATGCTTTTATTACTTCTAACTTTGATGGATCCATTTGGATGCCATATTTAGAGATAGCATGACCTAAATACTGAGACTCTTGTAAGAAAAAATCACTTTTCTTTTGATTTATGTAAAGCTTATTCTCTCGCAGAACTTGAAAAATTACATGGAGGTGTTGTTTGTGTTCGTCCAAGGAATTGGAGTAGATGATTATATCATCAAAGAACACTCCATTGTAACTGCGGTGAGGCCAAAAGAGCTTCTCCATCATGCGGTTGAAGGTTCCTGGTGCATTGGTAAAGCCAAAAGGCATGACAATGAATTTGTAGAGACCAAATGTAGTGCAGAATGTGGTCTTTACAATGTCTTGATCCACTATCCTTATTTGGTGATAGCCACTTTTTAGGTCAATCCTATTGAAGTAGGTCGATCCTTGTAGCTTATCAAATAGGTCTTCTACCCGGGGAACGGGAAACCTATTTTTTATAGTGATCCTATTTAGTGCTCTATAGTCGACACACATATGATATACGCCATCTTTCTTTTGCACTAATAAAACTGGTGAACAAAATGGAGATGAACTAGGCCTAACCATTCCTTTCTCAACCAACTCATGCACTTGCCGCATAATTTCCTCTTGTTGAGCTTGAGAAACTCGATAAGGAGGTTTATTAGGCGATGAGCTTCCTGGAAGAAGCTCAATTGCATGATCATCATCCCCTCCTTTTGGAGGCAATTCATTAGGGATGTCGTCAATAAAAACATCTTGGAATTCATTAAGGAAATTAGATAACCCTAATTCTTTTTTATTCCCTTTATTTTTATTTGATAAAACATTAGGTTCATTTTGACATTCTTTTACAAATATCATGTACACGGAAATAGAGCTCTTTATTGACTTATGAAAAGCTTGCTTATACAAGAGGACTCGTTAGCATATATGTACATCTCTTTGTCCTTGTACTTAACGTAAATTTGCCTTTCAAGGAACTTGATGTTGGCCGCCATGCAATCAAACCATGGTGCCCCCAGGATTACGTCCTCATGCTTAAGGGGAGAGATGAAGAATTCCTCTTTGTCCACATAGCTTTGGACATGAAGCCTCAATTTCCCAATTAAGGGAGTAACTCCCTTGAAAGCACCATCGACTGGTAGGGTATTTCCCATCTCAAAGGCTTGGATGCCCAGCTTAGTGGTCAACTCCGTGGATATGAAATTGTGAGTAGAGCCATTGTCGAAGAGAATGAAAGCATCATGTTCCTTTACCTTTTCCCAAAAATGGCATAGAGGAGATCCTTTGCAATGAGCATCATGTTCTTTTACCTTTCCCCAAGAATGGCATAGAGGAGATCCTTTGCAATGAGCATCATGTTCTTGAACTTTAACAATGGAAGCTCTAGGAGGTTCATTGCGTGTGTTCTTTTGTGGGCAAGCATGATAAGCATGCCCTTGCTCCCCACACTTGAAACAACAGTTATCCTTGCGACAACGCTCTAGCTCTTCAGGAGAGAGTCTATTTTTGCCTTTGTAGACTCCCTTCTCCTTAGCTTTGTTGTTGTTGAAGTTGCCCTTGGGAGACTTTTGGACATGGTCCTTCCCCTTAGGCTCATTACGGTCTTTGTTTTCCATGGGCTTAATATTTTGTTAGCCCCTTGTTGGAAGTTGATTCGTGAAGCCACCATAGTACGGTGTATGACCGCTTAAATAGTGTGAGGCCTTTGGGAGTTGACATACTCCACCATATCTTCAAATAAACCCACACAAAATTGTTGTTTTTGCTCTCCAAAATTCATCGTTTTGTAGACAATGGCTTTGAGATGTAAATCCCAAAACTTGTCTGCTTATTTGTGAGTAGATTCGTAGAGACAGAGCTTCAAGCTCCACCATTCGGTGAGCACTTTGTCTTTGGCATCACTAGCCAAAAACTGCTTCATAATGGAAGCTCTTAAAGCTTTCCATGTTCATGGAGCTTCACCGTTTGCTCGTAGGCTAGACCACCATTGCCTGACGGACTTTTGGAGATGCATGGCTACATGACGTATCTTAGAGGACTCCGTGAAGCCCTCATCTTTGAATGCCGCATCAATTTGTTGAATAAAGGCCAAGACTTTGTCCGTAGCACCAAAGGTGCCATTGTAGGTAAGAAAAGAGATACTGTTTCCTCCCTCCTTGAACTGTTTGAGCTTAGACGACCTCTTCCAAGCGGCATAGGATCTCCTATGGCCTCTCCTTTTGTGTTCTTTGGGAGCTGCACCATCACTTCCTTCAAAAGAGGAGGAGGATGATGAAGATGGAGAAGAGGGTGACCTCTTTCTCGCCTTTTTATTATCATACTTCCTTTCTTCCTTCTTTGAATTATGGTGAGAAGGACTATTGTGATGGTTTTCTCCGTTTAGGGGGTGTTGGAGAGTGTTTTGCCAGTCGTTTTCGTGGTGCCATCTCCACCACGTCTTTCTCGTTCTTTTGGTGGGGGGCTCTACCGTTGAGATTTGGGCTCTCCTCTGTGATGGAGTTGCCCCATCAACTTGTAAGCTTTTGAGCCCTTCGTATGGGTCCTCCTCTTCTCTCACCGTAGAGAGCCCTCTTTTAGAAATCTCACTAGGAGCTTTCATAGGCACTCCCTATTCTAGGTGAGGAGATTAGGGAATCCCATGGATGCGTAATTGTTGTTGCACTTCTCCTTGGAGGGATGGGTTGCCCATGGCTTGTTGAAGCCTGGTAAAAAGATAGTTCACAAGCATAGGAGCATCATTAGTAGCTTGATCATTAGCAAAATCAAAGCCATCCACATTAATTTCACTCTCTCTACTATTGTCAGCCATTCTAACTAAGTTTTAGGTGTAAATTATTACTTGTACTTTGGCACTTCAAGCCCTAGTTGCTACTCTTCTTTACTTTCAAAGATAAGCACTCAAGCATCTATACCCGTGGCTCGAAATCATTAATTGCAAGGAATAGAAGAGAGGATTTATGATAATAGCCCAGTCGGCACCAATTTTTGTCAAGCTTCTAATAGCTCAATAATGGTTACGCCGTAGGCAAGCCCCTTGGGACTCCATTATTAAGACCATAGCTCTCAACGGTGATACCCCGTTAACTGCACAAAGCAGGTGCACCTCAAGGATAATAAATCCTTGTTCTACTTACCCTCATGCAATTAATAATACCAACCATTTGTAGCAAGCTTGAGGACCTCTCTTCTTGAGAAAGAAAAGAGAAACCGATAGCTCTGATACCAATGTAACATTTAATGGTCTAAATAGCTGAAAATAACTTAACATAGTGAGCATTTCATTAAGAGCAAGTTCCTAATGAGCATAGAAGAGTGCTTGGTTGGAGATAGTAACATTAGCATAACACCTAATTAGTTTGGCAAAACAATACTTGAAAGAAGGAGAGAAATAGAACAATTGACAACTATTGAGGACTGGATTTACATGGACGAGTCCCCCCTCCATTAGGCATTTGCATTATAGCTTCTCCCATTAAGAGACACTTTGTACAATACAATTCTTTGTGTTCCTTGGTAATAACTCGTTGGTGCAATGAAGATGGAAGCTTCATGCACCAAACTTACACATGATAACACATAACACAATTCCCTCGCAGTCTCAGACCCAAGACCTCACACACCTTCGAAGATGGTGAGAGCTAGCAGGGTATGAGACTAGATGTAGAGGAAGATGAAGGTTTCTTACAAGAAATAAGTATTTCTCCTCACATAATCACTCATAATAGCTTAGCATATCTTAGTAATTAGCATGGTAGAGGAAATGAGCATTCATTGGAGCTTGTCTCTTGGTTGGATTTGCATCCCAATCAAGAGTTTGTTGGTGTAGGCCTCACTTCTCACAAGCTTGGAGTAGATGAAGAGCTTTCCGTTAAAGCTTGAGAAGGAGATATACTTTCTTCGCTTCACACATGAGCTTGTGTGTGTGTGTGTGTGTGTGTGTGTGTGTATCTGTGTGGAATAATGCCTTTCCAAATCAGTCCCCTCTCTCATCCCGGTCGACCCCTATTGCCACTTACTCATGCTCGCTTCCTATTGGCCCTTGAAAAGCCTGGCCAATAGCATTTGAGCAAGAGCTTTACTCTTGTTGGCTTCCTATTGGCCGTGAATATTTTAGCCAATAGCCTTTGAGAGGCCTAGTCAAAAGCCTTGTGACAAGTGTGCACCCTTTTCCCCTTTTTGTAAATGCTCAAATAATACATTTAATTATCTGAATTCCTATTGGACCTTTTAGTCTTCTGGCCAATAGGAATTAAACAAATTTAGGAGTTGCTTAATTCTCATTGGACCTTTTGACTGTCCAATAATCTTTTAGGGGTACCATTTTTTATTCGTTATTTTTTA
The DNA here is from genome assembly GCF_014529385.1 of Adiantum capillus-veneris. Taxonomy (NCBI): domain Eukaryota; kingdom Viridiplantae; phylum Streptophyta; class Polypodiopsida; order Polypodiales; family Pteridaceae; genus Adiantum; species Adiantum capillus-veneris. The sequence goes on from NC_140934.1 coordinate 12,229,430, forward strand.
AGCATTTATAAAATAAGAAATTTACTTTACACTATTCAGGTAAGAATTGGGGGTTTTCCTGCATGCCTGACATGTGTCCTAATTGCTTTGTGGAAAGTGTAGTGTGTATGTGTATGTGTATGATTCCCAATTTGTCCTCTTCCTAGCTCGCCCTCTCCTTTGTCTTCTTGCTGATTGTCTTTTGTTGACTTCTAGAGTTAGCATTGTTTAGTCACTACGCCAAGTTCCCATGGCCTATGACCTTTAGAGTTGAAAAATTGGAACTTTGCCCTATGGAAGTCTTAATGAGGTTATACCTAGGGGTTTTTTAAACTCCATTGATGTACTCTATTCTTTAGCAAACCATCCCCATCTGGATCCCCAATTCCCATCTTTTGGATCCCTTGTTGAGACCGATTTGGGAGCCTTTCCAATATCCAACCTTTTCTCCCCCCCCCCCCCCGGTATTTTCCTATATTAAATGATCAGTTTAATATGAGAAAATTATTTGAGGAAAGTAGATATTAGGTTTTTATGACAATGAAGAGACTATAAATTTGCTCCCACTTATTGTATGACTACTTTTCATGTGCATTGGTAGCTCATTTTGGATGGAATGTACATCAATCAAACAATGTTATTGCTTTCTTGAATGGTGATATTTTGAGGAAGTATATGTAACATAGCCTCGTGGTTTTGTCAAGAGAGAAAAAGAAAATAAAGCGTGCAAATGCAATAAATATTTATATGGGTTATAGCAGTCTCCCCGCGCTTGGTTTGACAAAGCTGACATCATTTGATTAAACAAGGATTTTACAAGAGTCCAATTGAAAGCACTTTGTATGTCAAATGTGAGGTGATGTATATCTCATCGTCGTTATGTATGTAAATGATATGTTGAGACAGACATTGTTGAATTCAGGATTGGATTGAATGTTACTTTCAAGATGAAAGACTCTGATATTTTGCATCATTCCTTGGGTATGCATTTAAAGCAATGTGATGGAGGAATTGTTTTGTGTCAAGCAAGATACACAAAGACATTACTTTGTAAGTTTATACTTGAGGACTACCTATTGCTACTCCAATGGTTACATGTTTGAAATTGATTCTTCATGATGTTGGAGATCTTGTGACACACTTCTACATTTTTCTCAAAAAAAGACCTCTACGATTATTATGAGTGATACTCATCTCTTGTGGGATTGACTATAAACACACATTTTCCATCATGGATGTTGGGGCCAAATCAAACTTGTATTGCAAAGACCATTTATGATATGACTCTAGAAGATTCAAGGTTATCGCCATAGCACCATACATCTCAAGCAATCCGGAGCAATAACGAGAGCGAGTCTAGTGGATCATTCCTATGAGGATGTGTCAGAGAATCTAACATTTACTTTTAGATTCAATGGAAATAAACTATGAAAGGAGAGAGCTTTCCTTAAGAAAGAGATAGCAAGGAGAACATAGGTTGTGTCAGGCTTATCGTTATAACACCATACATCTCAAGCAATCCGGAGCAATAACAGAGTGAGCTAGTGGATCATACAGAGAATCTAGCATTTACTTTCAGATTCAATAGAAATTAACTATGAAAGGAGAGGGATTTTCTTAAGAAAGATATAGAAAGGAGGACATAGGTTGTGCCGGGATGATTTCTTTACACAAAAACACTTTAACCATGCCCATAATTCAAAGAGAATAATTATTCAAAATTGACAACTCGATGAAAGGACTTTTATTATAATCCTCTCAAAAGAGAGCTTTGTTACAATATATGTGTGTGCTCATGCGGAGCCTTCCTTGAATCAAGAAGATGGTGCCTTCAAGATTCCATGGTATAACCCTCCTTCCCAAACCCTAAACACCCCAACGAGGAGAAAGGAAATTCGGGGAAAGAGGAAGATGAAGGTGGAGAGAAATATTTTTGAAGCAAGAGAATTGATATTCCATGTACACTTGCTCATTGGCAAGCTCTTAGCACAACTTAGTAATAGAATAGTAGAGATGGAGAAGAAGTAACTTTCATTGGATTGGATTTGCATCCATAGCCAAGAGCTTGAGCACAGAGACCCTCTCTAGAGCTCCCATGAGAGAGAGAGAGGGAGAGAGGGAGAGAGAGATTGCTTTGCCAATCTTGGGCACCTGAGAGAGTGTGTGAGAGGAGCAAGAGCCTCAAAAATGCAACAAGCCCTCTCTTATATATACCTATGTAAGAGTGCATCTAGTCTTATGTTAGAATGCTTCACATTTGACCAACGAGGTGGGAACACCTCCTAATGCAACTCAAGCATGTTCCAATGCTTGTCCATCTTTCCTTGCATGCTAGAACTCTCCCTCCCCTTCTTGGGACTCATCTTGACAAGTGGAAACACCACACACACTCACACACGCTTGTTTAAGTTCACACAAAGCAAGCACGTGCTACCTTGGACATGTTAGCCAAGCTTAGTAAACAAAGACTAGAGCCAACTCACTAAATGAGGAAGGGCTTATCTAACCCTAGTCTTTAGCTTCTCCCTTTAATTTATCTTTTAATTAATTAAGTCGGGTGCAAGACCTTGGCACAAAACTTGGAGGCTTATGAAGCTGACCCAGGGCTACAACCTACCTGCTAGTTTAGTACATGCTATTAGGATAAACTTTGGCAAATATAAAACTCACCCTTTGAGTTTAAAACTTTCACCTCCTTTGCAAAACCTTAGCACAATGCTTTAAAGGTGCCACCAAATTGCTCCCAAAACTTGCTAAATTTAGACATTTTGTGGCAAGTTATAAATTCACCCTAAGGCTTCCCATACTTCATACTTGGAATCAAAAGAGTTATTCTAATGACTGGAGCTTAGCACAATCACTTTTATCTTTAGACTCCTATAATTGCTCTTGATACAACTGTCCTTCCTTGATTTGTACCTACTATAACTAAAATAACTAGTTAGCAATTACCCTTGCTCTTTCATGGACTTTTCCCCTTTTGGTCCCAAGCTTTGACCGGTTGGTCCATTAGCACTTAATCAATTTCACTCATTCTCTTTTTATCTTCCCTAAAACTTAATTGGCCAATTTAAGTTGGAGAATACTTTTAGAAGGTTAGACATTAATATTCATGATAGGATGTACATAAAACCCTAGTAGAGGATTTGGATATCAAATCATTGGCCACTAATATAAAGACCATCATGGTTTAAGGACAATACACCCATGTGAATGTATGTTGCTTCATAGCACAATAGCCTACAAAAGGAAGATTGTACATTGGAAAGGTTGGGACTACTGATGCATATATCTTTGAACAATTTTTGAAACACTTGTTCAAGCCATCTGGTTGTTTGGATATATTGGCTACCATGAATGTATTTGTCACTCAATCCAGGAAAATTAGATTTTATGATGAGGAAGGGAATGAAGTAATACCCATTGAGATGATTTCCCTAATAAAAACAACTAAAACAAAATTAGAATAGGATGACGATCCTATAAATCTCATTGGCGATGATACCTGTATTGAAAATACAAGATGAAATCTCCATTAGAAATCTAACCCACCCAAAGTAGAGTGAGGTGTACTACGATGGCACTAACAAAATGAAAGATAATGTGATCACTATGAGTGATTTTGATTCAAAAAGGAAAGATCATGGGCACGAATGCTGAGCAAAAATGGAGAGGACAAGTTTTGACTTTCCAAACCAGTGGAGGAATCAACAAAAGAGATTTCAAAGGGAAAAAAGATGAAATAAGTGTGAAAATGACCCATGCCAATCTTGGCAAACAAGCATCAATATCTCACATTAGTGAAAGCCCAAGATTGCATTAGTGAAAAAATAACGAGATGTTGTTTGACACAATAGTGGACCAAAAACAAACAAAAAAAGAAGAACAAAAAGCGCGGGGCTATGTAGCTTAATTCACGAGTGCATCCAACAGACAAAGAGAGTTGGAGTTGGAGTGTAGTAGCCAAAAGTTAATATCGACAGGAGGGTGATTAATTCTTCAATCAGTAGAGGCGAGAGGAAATGGAGTAGGAGCAGTGGATGATCAGAGTTGTCGACATGATGTGTGCTGGCTACCGGCCAATGATTGACTTCCTTGGATGCAAATCGTGGGCGTTTCTACGCACGAAGACAAAAAAATGCATCATGTAAAATGGCAGTGTGACACTTAAAAGGAGCTTTGAATTGTTTTTAGTGGAGCATGCCAGAGTGCAATTCTCACATCAGTCTTCAAGGACCAAGGTAAGCAGTTACGCTGGTGTGTTGTTCTTTTTGTCCATATGCTACTAGTGTCAACAATGATGAACGCACAAGCAGAGCTAGTCAAAGAGACATGGCAATGCTTTGGTCGCACAGAGCATGGTGAACGTGAACGTAGAGACCATACCTAGTCAAGGCCGTTCGATAGATACAATTGATATGCTAGTAGTGACAACGATGATTAACATAGAGATCCGATCTAGTCAAGGGCTATTAGAGAAACCTGTTGTGCTTGGCAATGCTTTGGTCACATAGAGCATGATGATCGCAAGGATAGGTACAATCGATATGCGGGCAGTAACGGTGATGATGAACTCCGAGATCGTAGCTAGTCAAGGGCCACTGGATAGCTACAATTAATAGCCCGGTAGTGTGATAACAATCGATAGGCTGGCAGTGTGATAAAGATGATGAATGCAGAGATGAGAGTTAGACAAGGGCTATTGGAGATGTAGAGACTAGAGAGGTGAAACATGTCATGCTTGTTAATGTTACAGGCACACATTATGATGATTGCAAGGAGAGGTACAATCAATATGCTGGCAATAAAAGAGAAAAGATGCACTCAGAGATAACACACAATAACTATATGCTAACATAGCAAAACACTCACGGATTCAAGTGGTCATGTTTTCGTATGGATACAAAGAAACCCTTGAACGTAGCTAGCAATAGGGTTGTCGAGAAGTAGAAGTGGCACGGGTGGATTGCCTTCTCAATGCTGACCAATGTAGGGAACCCATGATTGTGTATCATTCTAGTAATCTTCAACGAGCACAAGAGTCAATGCAGAATTGTAGATAGTCAAGCATGATTGATGAAGAGGGAATAAGACCAGAAGAACCTACTATAGGTGAGTGATACATACCATTTTGCAATAGGATCATCATGACGTCTCTATTTAAAAAACTTGAAGGTATCAAACTCCTACCAATGCATTGTACCTTCAAGGTATCCTTCAACATGATCCAACCATTTGCATCTGTGGAGACAAAATAGAGTCTTCCTTACCACAGTGATGCCAAGCATGTCCTAGAATCAACACGATCCAGTCATGTTGTTGGGAACTGCTTCCTTGCCACAACCATGTTGGACACATCGCGCAATCAATATGCTCCAAGAGATGACATTTTACAAAAGTGGATGAGAATGAGTATATTTGATTGTGAAGCTACACATTGTCTTTACATGCGGTTATTTATACTTGGACTTTATCAGCCTACTTACAAAGATGTTATTCTCTTACAAGAGTAGAGACTACACAAGAGGTCAAAGACAAGTTACTTGTATCGACGACGAGGGACATCAGAACATGTAGTGAGTAAGCTCTACCACATTTTTATTTTGAACACTAGAACGTAGTGAACGAATACACTGAAATTTGCATGCTGCCGTGGGAATGACACGTTCCTTCGTATTATATAAAATTGGGGAGGATCGTGCAAACTCTCCCATGCAAGAAAACTTGCTTGTTTTTTTTCTTTTACAACATAAAAATGAATCAATACATAATAAAAAAGTAATACTTTTAAATATGATTATAAAAATCAAACTACAAAAATGTTGATCCAATTTATGGTTTTTTGCGAGGTCTTCATGTTGTAGACAAAAAATTTGATTGCAATGTACCATGGATACACTAAGTGCAAGCTCTCTCTCTCTCTCTCTCATTCACTTTCCCCCAAGCAGTAAATATGTCAGAGAGAACTAGAAGTAAAAATCTACTTTGTATTGTCATATTTGTATCTGCTCCTATGCACTATACACTGCAATGCAGCTAACATAGCACTCTAGTTAATAGGACCAATCCCTATGACCATGGGCACAAAATTTCCCCTCGATAGCCCCTATGGTGCCAACAAAGGTTATGTTGTGGGTGCCCTAATTAGGAACTTGAGAGCTTATGGCATGGCTTTGTGGCAAATGTTTAGTGGAGAGTCCGTTAAACATCACGCATGGAGTGGTGACCACAGATGGGTGTGTGGTTCTAAGGAGTTGGGCATTTACAGTCTTGCGGGTGCAGATCCTTCTAATTCAAAACATTTGCAAAGTGACCGGGAAAAGGTTATGGATGCTGGGAGGTGGGATGGACGGCCACGATGAGGCGGCGAATTTACCCTCCTCCCTCACTTCAATGTTCTTCTATTCTCTCTCCACCGGCCCCTCCCCCCCCCCCCTTTCTCTCTCTCTCTCTCTCTCTCTCTCTCTCACACACACACACACACCAGCGTTTTCTCTCTCCTCGCGAAACAGCATCTGTGTCAAGTTTTGCCGCTTCCTCAGATCTATCTTCGTGCTTCCTCCTCTCCGCTCTCCGTCTCTCTCTCCTGTAGCTCCTCCCTATATTCGTGTGGGTATTTCTTTCCCTCTTTGTACATATCAGGTAGACGACAGCTGTTCTGTTCTTCCTTTCGGTCAGCTCGATCTCTTCTTTGCAGGTGCATGCAAAGTAGCAGAATATGCAGGCTAAGATTAGCCGATGCAGAAAAGTGGGCAACTCAAAGAAGGCTATGTGAGGAGAAGCTATTTGGGCCGGATCCAGCTGTGGCCCTTAACCACCTCATACAGCTTCCTTTGGCTATCGTCTTGCTCGCGCTCTGAGCCAACCATGGATTGGCCTTGAGGTCTCCGATGCATGCCCAAAGCTTTTCCACGTAAGCATGGACCTGCACACGTTCAACTCCTCCTTTTCTTTCATCGTTGTTACTTCCTCGGGACTTATTCGTTTTTGGGCGTCCCCTGTTCCTACAAGCCTCTCAAAATGGCAGGAGTTGGCTATGGTGTAACTCCCATGTCAAGACTGTCTCAGCACAGTAGCCGTCGCCGACCGCGTACAGGTAAGCCTCTGGATTTGAGCTCTCCTAACAGTTTGAGCAAGAAAAAAACTCCCAAAAGGAAGACTCTGTCTAGCCGCTACTCGGCTATTTTGCCTTCGAAACGAAGGAAGCTTGGCCTGAACACGATCAGGGACCCTGTAATCTCTTTGGGAGAGACCCATCATGCACCTGAGGCCTGTCATGCAGCGGTGAGTCCGAAGTCCACCAATGCATCTGAAGTCCCTGCCAAGGAAAAGGAAGCTAGGCATTCTGGAACAAAAGGCCGAGCACGTAAGACAAAGGCTAAAGCAAGGGCAAGAGCAAGAGCAAGAGCAAGGGGGGCTAATGCAAGAGTAAAAGCAAGCAGAGGCCTGAAATCAGAGGTTTGTCCAATAGCAAAGCTTGTGGACTCTGAGGATATCTCCAATGAGGAGGCCGATTCTGAAATAGACTTGTTTCATCCGAATGCCACCACAGAAGTAGGAAAACAGGGTTTAGAAACAATTGAAGCAGGAGCATTGGACCTAGCAAGAACAGATGATTTAGATGCCACGCATGCAGACCCAAGACAGAGTTCAGAAAAGCATGTATTGGTAGCAAACAGAGGACCAGGTAGAAAAGGTAGTAAGCGATTTTCACCCCTTGCACTATCTGGTGCAAGAGCCTTGAGAGACTATAATAGCAACGACAAAAATATTCCAACATCAACTGGGCCTCAAGTGCAAGAGTTTTCAGTACAAGATGCAACAGAAGGCAGTTCTCTTCACAAGCAAGATCCTTCTCTATTGGAGGGAAGTTTTTTGAGACCAAGGAGGAAGGCTAAAAAGAAAGCCAAAGTAGAAGAGCACCGATTGCCTCCATGGGACTATGTTGGCAAGAGAGTTGTTGTGTATTGGCCGCATGCAAAGGCCTGGTATGCAGGAAAGGTTATTATGTATGATGACACTAGCAAGAAGCATAAAATCAAATATGATGACAGCGATGAAGAGTGCATATCTTTTCGAAGACACAAGGTTATACTTGAGAAATCGCTTCCAGTACAGCTGGCAGATGGCCAAAACAAAAGGGTTATTTCTGCTCAGAGAGTGCAGTTTCCTGAAGAGGAGGTGGTGGCCTCCAAACAAGTGCAGGTGGATCGAGTTGTAGGGGATCGAACTGATGACAAATGTGTCGTTGAGGATAATGCATTATTATCTGCTTTTGTTCCAAGGCATCGTGTTAGAGAAGGCTCCCACGAAACTATATGTAATGGTTCAGTGATGCCTGTTGGTGTAGTTAAGGGACTTGATGCTGCTGCTACCAATAACACTACTGTGCTCAAATCATCTAAAAAATCCATTCTCTTGACTGCCCAAGACAATACAGGAAGGACCCCTGCTGCGGACAAGGGAACTGGTGGGGGAAAAGAAGCATTTGTGTATGTGAGAAGAACAAAAGGCCGGAGAAAGGCTGATGTTTTAACTACAGATCTGGTATTAGATGGAAGGATCCATGAGTCGAATGCCACAGCTACTGCACTTGAACAGCACACTTCTCGGAAAAGAAAAAGTTGCCAGTCTCTTTTGCAGCTGACGTCACAAACAGAATTTCCTGACTGTAATTTCTACAATGATGAATCAAGTTTCTCAGATACACCTGCTATTTGCGGTACACATGGAAATGGAAGCAATATGTTAGATTGTGCATCTCGAAAAAGACCTAAACGATCTCTTAGGAAACTGGTCAGTCAATCTTCAATTGCAGTGGGGATGGAAATTTCACAAGATCCAGAAGCTCTGCAAGATCAATTGAGAAAGCAGAGGAATAGAAGAACAAGAGGGAAGCTGTCAAGAAAACACAAGCTCAATAATGAACGCCTCACTGCTAGAAATAGAAGGTTACCTACTAAAAGGGTCCTCTGTCTGGCAGAAGGTGCAGAGGGGCAGGCGTTTGAAGTAGGCTCATCAACTTTGTGCCATGATGCAGTTAAGGTGTACAATCTTGTGGTTTCAACCAGAGACATGCGCAAATCTGAATCAGCTTCTCTATTTTTGGATACTATTTACCTTATGCTTCCCACTATTCCATCGGAGCTCTTTACCTGGCAGCTTTTCAGTATTTTGACATGCCTGCATTTTTGTGATGGTGGCTCTTTTGATGAGATATTTAATTTGAATGGCTCATTGAGAGATTGGATGGGCATCGTTAGGATCTTGGTTCATGTTATCAAGGCAGTGCCTCTTAGTACGTACATGAATGGTAGGCAATGGCAGTGCATAATTTTGCACGAATTTTGGAAATCGATTCAGCAGGGTGAACCAGGAAAACCAGACATGGGTGTTTCTCTTCCTTCTGAAGTTGAAACGCTGGTTTCGGAGCATCTACTGGACGCCAGTGTAAACTGTGGAATGACAAATAGAGGGATACTGAATTTGTTTGTGTGTTATTTTATCAAACCTTACATCTTTGCCATTATCTGTGAGAAGGGAATGTCAATCCAAGTTGCAGTTCAACAATTCTTGCTGCATATCAGGAGCAATGACAGGGGCACCACTTGTTTGCGGCAATCTGTGGAGCGGTTTCTACTGCAGCCAGGTTGTGCAGATGAAGGTTTTTCATCGTATCTGATGCTTTTTCTGAGGTCTACAAACTGGTGTACAGAAGGGGGCCTTTTCCTCAGGCAAATGAAGGAATGGATTACTGAAACAAGACGTGCTGGTTGTGCGAAAAGCTGGAACCCTATTTTAGCAATTAAGAAATTAGATCATCTGGTACACATACTTACCATTGTGTCCCTGAATTTTGCTTTGAGAATGACAAACTCTTTCTAACTTCACTTTTTGTTTTAGTTATGTAATCAGACCTGGCCTTTTTTTTCATTTTCAATATTATGAAATGTGCACCATTAGTTCATGGTGACACTTAGTATAGAAAAGAGCTGCTTTGTGGTTCCCTTTCAAGCATAGGACTGCAACTGTCAAGTGACATTGCAGATTGAGTCTTGATGCCGTTTTTCCATAGATTAGTGATTTAAGTTGCAAATGAAGGAGAAAAAATGTAGGCTATTTGCTTGTCTAAGAAAGTATTGAGAGAGACTATTGTGTTTTGTAACGAAAAATATATACCCTAGTCTTCCTTGTGAAGTGAAGGGTATAGTGGGTTATTGACTCTTGACTTGTAGAGAAATTGGTAGAAGAAACCATTGGCATGAATGGAGTGATGTAAACAAGCTACTACATGGACGACCTTAGTTCACTATAATAATTTAGACACATGATCAAACACATCACCCGTCGACCATTTGGGGATCAACAAATAAGCTTGGACATCAAGATGGGAACCTTGCTTATGCTCAGGGGGTGTGAACGAGGCCCTTAGGGTAGGGTGGTTATGAAGGACTTCAAGGAGGAATTGAAGCTCATCTAAGAGGTATTTTGTGTGATCACCTTTCTTGGATTGTTGTCCCTTGGAAAAGTGAGACTTTTTGGTGCAAGCACATACACCTTAATTATGGTGGTCAAGACTCTTGCCCTTGAAGTGTGGTTCTAGGCTGGATAGCTACAAGCTCCCATGCTCAAATTGAGCAAGTTGTGCTCTATGGAAGGGAGGTGAGTGAGATGTCTATCCCTTATGCTTTAACTTTTGTTACATGTTTGACTTGTGTCATCACTTATTTCATGTTTGCATGGTGGATCTCACGAGAGGAGTGAACACTAAGATTTGTACGATAAGAACATCTTGCACTCTTTTGTGTGGGATGGCAACTTGCGTAAAACCATGAGAGCATATGGGATGACGATCGTCTACCATGACAAGTTTACTTGCATCCAGGATAGGTTCTGAACATGCCGTTTGTTTCTTTTCAAGGGAGTTGTTGAACTCATCAGAGGTGATTAATTTCTACGTTTGTGCATTGGGTTGCCCTCAAGAAGACGGCGGGGCAATGGGAAATTTCTTGGTAGCCATCCTCTCGACAGGTGAACATGATTGATGGTTTCTTGCATTTAATCAATCCATTAGGCCTGTGGCTAGGGCAATCAATTGGTGCTCAATTTATGGTGACTACCGAACTAGTAGTTAGGCCCTAGGGTGGTGTAAACGACAAGCCACTAGGGAGGCAATCAATCCACAATAAACACATGATTGTACTCGAAAAATTATTTAACACCAACTTTAGAGTGATACATGGAGTGGGTTTTAAAACAATCCAAAAAAGCGAGTCAACACTACCACATCATCTTCGCAATGGCAGCGGCACACTCCAAGATGCATTGGCCTATATTTTATCGGCCCCTTAGGATACTTTTTATATTAATAAACATAGAGTACATCTTTTGGGGAGTCACTCTGCAATTGTGCAACCTGCACTGATTTGCGAGAAGTGATCCCTTACTCATCTATGTAGCCAAAAGCATAAGCCTAAAAAACAGGTGTTTGAAAGCTCCGCAAGCTCCAAAAAAGTGCCTCAAAAGTCAATCTCTTTCAAAAGAATCCAAAAAAGCCACATTATCTTCACGCTTTGCGGTGGCAATTGTGGTGCGATTTGCGGTGCCTTTTTAGGGTGCTACGTTTGCATGTTGTACTCTCCGCTCCCTCCTCTTTCGTCAAGTTAGATTGGTTGAGTACTGCCATGTCATGAATTTGTGGCATACCCCCTCCCCCTTCTATTAAAGGAAGAGTTGATTACGCTTGCAAAACAAACAAAAAACAATAAACCAACTCAATAGACAATGACTTTATGTAGACATGCAATTATACCATTCAAACCATGCATTATCACTAATAAAATTGGTCATTGAACAATCACAATCATATTATATTTACATTATTATGTTGAGATCTCATACACGAATTGTGATCATTATGACTTATTTAGCCATCACATTCTGATCTTACCTATCTCTAGTGGATGTCTAGATGCAATGAATCTTGTAATATACATCATTCCTATCACCTTACGGATGACTCAAGATAAAATGTTTCAGACATTTCAACACATATTTGCAAGAGTACGTAAGTCTTTGTTTAAGGAATTACAACCATTACTCTTAGATATTAGCTTTAAGAAATTTCAACCATGACATTTGCATTTCATGGTAAACAATATACGTATCAAATAAAGTCACTCGACGGAGTATTATCAACATAGTCAACACCCCCAAAATGTCGAAGACAAATTGGTTGACTCTATCTCAATGTTGGCAATCTATCATCTGACAAACGAGTGGAGTGGCTCCTCTCTTGTGCAGCACGCATTGCGCGATTCAAGCTGCTGGAATAATCGCAGCTACACCAAAAGCCTCAAGGCAAAGCTCTAGTATTTGAGGAGTATCTACCAAGTCCTCCTCCATTCACTTCGCATCATAAGCAAGGTAGTTCTGGAACTTGACCAAGTAATTCTGGACCAGCTTACCCTTAACTTCCATTTTTTTATTTTTGTGTTGCCCAGGTATAAGAATCTACTCTGTTTCTTCAACCTCTGGCTGCTTTTGTGGCTCCTTGTCCTCTAGCTCAACGCTAGGCCCTAGTAGACTCACATGAAAAGCATTTGAATCTTCCAAGTATCTGGCAATGTCAGTAGGAATGATACATCATTTATCTATTTTGAAATCTGGAAGGGCCCATAGTATCGTTTACTTAGTTTTGGGGAAAGCGTCTCTGCCCTGCCTTCTTTCTAAGGAGTGCCTTTTCACATCTTCCTTTAACTGTAGGTCGTGCCGATGCTTGTCTGCTGCTCTCTTATGCTGTTATCGACACTTTTGCGAAGCCTCTTTATAATTCTTGGTAACAGTCTCCAGATCCCGTACAAAATGATTTGCGTAGAAAATCTTGTCCTTGTGCACACGATAGGTGGAACCTTCTTGACACCCTCGGCAATCTCAAGTGGTGCCTTCGTGTGAACAATGTCATTACACGCGAACTCCACCAATGGCAAATGCTTCTTCCATTGGGAATTATCTTCAAAGATATACCACTTCAATAAGTCTAATACCATTGAGTTGGTAATTACTAATGGCCCGTTGGCGGTCTGTTGATGAAACAACAAAGAGAATTGGAGTAGAGCACCCTAGACACACCAAAATAGGGAAGATGCATGCAAAAACAAAAGAAAAGTAGAAGAAACAAACGAACTAAACAAAAGAAGTACCTGTAAATCTTCCAACCCCTGAAATCCACCAATCCTGACTCTGTTTAGAGCTCCATGCTAGGCCTTCTATTTTGCTATGGGCATGTATAAAGGTTTACCACCCCTTGAGGCAGGCTTCTTTAGCATCTCTGGGGATTTCACAGTAAAATAGATACGACATTTTTCTCAAGAAAAAGATACAGTAGGGGGGAGGGCTGGAGGACTCATGAGCTCTCACCTTGTTATGTGTGTAGTGCTGCTAAATAGGTTCTATGAAGCTATTGCATTACTACCTTGCAAACCAAGATCAACGTGTGCCATGTGGTTCACAGCACTGAAGGGGTACGTATTGAAAAGCTGAAGTTCAGTCTAGAATCTGTTTCCACGGCCTTGGTTGTTTGCAACTTTGTTGTATTGGTTGAGCATGTAATGGAATGATGGCACACTGTTTTTATTTTAAGTGCGATGATTGATGTAATGCACCTGTTTGGTTTATCTTCTTTTTATTATAGGTTTGGCGGGTAATAGCTACTCATGTTGTTAATGGAGGACGTGCTATGGATGAGTTGAAATCTAAAACTGTCAGAGAAAGTAAATGGTTCAGGATGGGGCAAGAGGATACCGAATCTGAAGAATTCTTCTTGAAATGTTCAAGGTATGCGGCAGTGGGAAGTAGCCCATTTGACCAAGAATGTGGTTCGTCAAATGGCCCTCACAATGGCAATTTTCTCAACTCAGCTCTTCTCTTGGCTGCTCGTCTACAGAAAAGGCTCAACATGACAGATGGAAAGGAGTTTGGTTCTCATCCGAAAACAGTCCTTTTACCCTTCAGCAAAGCTTCTATAACCGATGTGCCAGCTGAGGAGACAAAACTGAATGGACAGTCAGGGTCAGCAGTGGAAGATGCTTCAGATTTCACAATTTCAGCAGGTTTTTCAAATCTGGTGTCCAGAGGAGACCATTCTGCCTTTCCTTCTTGGAATTCTTCTTTAGTGGCTGTCAATGCTCCTTCAGTACATGTTAAAGTGGAGCCTGACATGAATTTTTCCAGGCGGAATTCTTCTATCACAACAGAATCCAATAGTGCTGGCATCAAAGAGGAAAGTTCAGTAGAGACGTATGTACGACAGGAGCCCCTGAACATTCTACTCTTGAAGTCGGATTCGGTAGGACAGACTCATGTGGGATATCGGGCGAAGACTGATGAACAGCATTTTTCTGTCCAAATGGACCGGGATTATTATGATAATGAGTTCTCCAAGAATGTTAAGGTGGTCACAAAGGGTCGGCCTCGCCATCGTGGTGAGCGACAGCGGCCTCTTTTAAAGAAAAGGCCGGCTTATTTTTGTATTGCCGACCTGCTTTTCCTTGGCAATGATTGTGTTGAGAGAAAGCCTGGTGCAAGAGTGGAACTTCAGTTTAACGCAGACAGTAGCTTTCTGATAGCTGTTCATGCTGATGGGGAATCAGTCGAACAGAAAGTTCTAGAAGGGGGCATGCTGGCAAAAAACCCACCTGAGCTTTCGTGGAACAGTGGGAATGGCTGGACATTACAATTTAGTGACAGGGAACAGTGGGAGCTTTTCAGGTGCATGTATAACGAGTTATGTTCGCAGGCCATGAGGGCAACTTGCGTTAAAGAGATTCCAGTACCTGTTGTGAAAGAAACAGAAACATTTTATGGTGATGCTCAGCCAAGCTCTTCAATACGCCCTTTTTTTGCAATCAAATCCCCAGGTGAGGAGATTGAGACAGCCTTCAGAACTGGTCGTGTTCTTTACGACTTGGACTCGGAAGACGAGGCTTGGATGGCTGCAATCAACAAGGTAAGCGGAGATTCTGGGAGAGTTATTATCTCCGATGATACTTTGGAGCAAATTATTGACCGGCTTGAAAAAGAAACATACAAGAGAGGAGAAGAGACAATTACACTTAATGATGCCGTTGAGTTGTGTCAAGGCTTGGCATTAGCTGATTCTCTGCAAGCAGTTCACGCTTACTGGTGTAGTAAGCGTCTCGCTAAAGGAATGTCTCTACTTCGATATTTTCAGGTACGAGCTTGTTAATGTTTATTTGGATTTGGCAGGGCAGTCTTGATCTACATCTTTCAATGTCGCTTTTATATTCTAGGCCAGCATATTGGTGCATACTGTATGTATTTAAGCTTGTATTTGCATTGCTGAATATGTTTACTTAATGTGTTTGGCGAGTATTACTTGATGTTTATTTCCCTCCCTTTTTGTGGTTTGTCACTGTTCATTTATGTGGAAATATTGCCACTGCTGTTCTCAAAAGAATGCACTCATAGTTGTGTGCTTGTGTGAATGTATGGGAGTTTGTCCATTTCGTCACAAATTCTTTATTTGTTGAATTATTTATATCAAGGGTAAATATTTGTAGTTTCCATTGCTTCCTTTCTGTTTTAATTTTTGGTTTGTTTGTGTCTGAATGTTTCTGCAGCTTAAGTCATAGATAGGTGCTTGTGTATGTACATATAAGTACTCATAATGTGTTTATTAGAGTTTATCCAATGGGGTTCGTCTAATGCATCTACTTTCCACGTAGCATTGTAGTATCCTTTTTAAGGATCTCTAGCTGTGTTTTGTTCTTAAGTATAGTTGTCATTTCAGCCACCACTTTGGGAGCAATACCAAGAGGAGTTGCGAGCATGGGAGAACAGAATGCAGCAGTATTCACCGGATGCCCAAAATACACTTATAGATCTGTATCCTCGGCCCATATTGTCTGCATTTTGCTTACAGTCTAGGTCTTTTGATACTTTGGATAATGGCAAGAGGATGTTGAGACAGAGGTCACAAAGAAAGATCAGGCCTACCTCACGCTCCTCTTCTGGTATGCTTCTACGTCACATGCTTGCATACTTTTGTGTACCTCTACCTTTGCATCAAATTTAGGTGTTTTTGCAGAAGATTCACAAAGGCTGCCTGTTTATCATTGTGCTGAATCCAACCGGCATCTGACTCATGATTCTGAGTATCCCCATTCATCTACTCCACCATACCAACATTTGGATCATGGCCATGAAGAGGAAGGGCTACCTGATAGCGCCAAAGTAGCCAGAGCAAAAGCAGTTGAAGCTAGAAGGGTGGCTGAAAGTAAAGCTGTGAAACTCCAGGGTCGATTTTTGGAGTTTGATTTGTCGCTTCAGAGAGCTTGGGCTTTGCTTATAGAATATACTGTATCAGGTGGTGATGCATCTGCTGAAAGTGAAGCTTTTGAGGGAAGAATGTCGCGCCTTTTGACAAGCTGCACAAGACTCTTCAATAGGGGAAATGATTCAAGTGATGATGAGCCACCATCTTATTCAGGGCAAGTTTGTAGGGATGTTGGTGAGGAGTTTTTAGAGGCATTTTCAAGAAAATGTTCTCTGAATGGGATGGTTGCTATATGCAAGGGTCAAGACAAAGCAAGGGACGACAACCTTGAAGAGGCAAGCCCTCGTCTGCCCGTTTTTGTGAAGGGCTCTTCATATGCATGGAATGGTTCATCTCTGCTTGAATATTGTGGATAGTGGAAATGCTCAAAGCCAGGCGAAAAGGTGGTGCTTTTCAGATGTTCTCTGATTACATAGAGGCAGCTAGCAATTGCTGCTTTCTGTTCTGATGGGCCATGGCCTGGAAAATGCTTACCATAGATGCTCTTGGGTGGTCAGCGACAAAGTGCCTTCTGCCAGAGGAATGTACATTTAAGGTTCTGGAGGGGTCGTCCATGCAAAATCTGGGGCCCAATGGAATAATTAGAGGGAGACACAGTTGTCTGCATTTCTTCTTATCAAAGAAGGCTGTACATGTTTTTGCAGGTCTATGTATCCTGGAATCTTGGAAGTTATCCCCACCCATGTCTGGCATTTTCCTCTGATAACTGTCATGCCCATGGCAATGGAACATAATTTCAACGTGTTTACCTCTCGACGGGCCCTTTTTGGCACATTGTGAGCAAGTTTTCAATGGACCCACACATCCCCTGATCTCTCTTTTGAGCAATCTCAGTCACAAGTGTGTCATTGCCTTTGCTGGTCTCAATCTGGCCAGTTTTTGTGGGTGCCTTAAATGGCAGCATTCACACCCCATTTGTAAAACATCCTCTTTAGTGATGAAGGTGAGTGTGTGAGCAGGATGCAATTTTCACTCGAAAATTTCAAGAGCCTTTTGCAACGTTTTTCAGAGCTTGCACTAACTTTTTCGCTGTTGGGCCTGAGATTTAATGCAAGGTTCTCTCTCCAATGTATCGTTGCTTTTGCTTACGTGATCCCTGTTATCATGAATATAGCCTCTATATGTACACAGCTTTTTATGGATACCAACACCCATTTCCCATACTTAGCCATTAAGTTCTGAGCATCTTTGAAGCTGAAAATGCCCAAGGGGAAATTAAAATAGTAGTGCCCAGGGCTTTTGGGTCACGATGTTCTGCAGGTTCAAAGTTCTTTGCCAGAAATGCTTTGGATAGAAAATATGATCACAGAGGGTGTGAGTAGTAGGCTCTCCAGTCATGTTAGCGTGGTCATAAAACCAACACCAAGCATAATGAAGCTTATGGTCATGTTGTCTGCTCTTATGGATGTGGTCTTTTACTTTGGTGGAAAGGTTTTTTTTTACTGAAAATGGTATGCATATGTGATGCCCATAGAGTTTGAGTAGCAGCCTCTTGAATGCGCTCAAGAGGGTTGCTGAAATATCTCCTTACTATTAGTCACAGTGGAAGCAGGCCTTGTTCTTGGATAGCTGCTAGTCTATAATCTCCACTTTCCAGCAAATGATTATGGCCTCTATTTACAGTAATCTAGTTATTTAGCAAGTTGAAGTATTTACTAAATATGTAGGACCACCACCACTATTTCAGATGGATGGTATCCCTCATTAAATGAGTTTGGGTAATGCTTGCTTTCATATGGATATAAGTTGAGCTTGTGTTAGCAGACGCAAATCTTGTATTTTGATGTGTTGATACCGGTTCTCATTGGCCTGTCGATTGCAAATGCTTGGGTGTTGGGTTGTGTTTTTTTATACCTTTGGAGTTTAACGGAATAGTGATTCTTTTAATCATTGTTTGTTTCTTGATGCTAAACCTTAAATTTGAGAAAACCAAACCTATTCACTAATCCTTGTTCTCAAATTTTTAGCAGCTCTCTCCCCCCCCTCGTGGTGAGTCTTGAATATCGAGCTCTACACGCATTCCTCTTCGGATCCTCATTTTCACAATTCTTGATCATCCAGTCACTCGTAAGTTCTGCAAATTCTACATGATATGTCTTGTTTTGACCCATATGTCATATTGGACCTTGGAGGGCGATAATGAAATCTCTCTCTCTCTCTCTCTCTCTCTCTCTCTCTCTCTCTCTCTCTCTCTCTCTCTCTATCTAGTGCTACTAGAGGCTTGATCAAGTATCACGTCTGTCCGTATGATGGTGTGCATGCTTGGGATTCAGACGTGAGGGTGTTCGTGACAAAGTACGCGGGCATTTGGGTTATTGTCAGTAGGTAGGTCACTACATGAGATGTATTATCATCTCTCTCTCTCTCTCTCTCTCTCTCTCTCTCTCTCTCTCTCTCTCTCAGTTGATATGACTACTAGAGGCTTGATCTAGTGTTGAGTTTGTCAGATGGAATGGTTCAGAAGTGGGGGTGTTCGTGACGAAGTGCACGGGCGCTCAGGTTACCGTGGGTTGGCAAGCCACTATATGCTGCTTGATGATGGGAGGTATTATCATCTTTTTCTCTATGGTTGGGTGGAGAGCTTGAGCCTCATTCCTCTTGTGGTTTGGAAAGATCGCTGCAATGGGAGCATCATCAACTGTTAATTTCGCACCCGTGAGTGCTTGTAGTGGTACCATCAACCATTGTGGGTAGCCACTTCCAGACAAAGAGCCACTTCCAGGCAAAGAGAAAGTGGAGTAGTTGAAGAGTGTTGCTGTTGTTGAAACCTAGCAGTCCGTAGTGAGGGGTACCATTATGGCGCCGTCTGTGCGTTGAGCTAGAGTGACATGCTTCACACCATTTTTGTTGATATGGTTTTCAACTTAGATCTCCTATAGTGCAATCGTGCCAAGATGTATGCTAACAAAAGGCCTAGACCTAACACTTTGGAAGAAGGCGAGTTTTCTTTCTTAAGGGTTCCTATGCAATTAAAAACCACGAAGACAAGAAAGTGTGCTAATTTTTTTCCACGGTATCGTGGACCTTTCAAAATTCTTACAAGAATTGCGGACGTAGCTTACAACTTTGAGTTGTCTGAGAGCTGTCAAGTTTATCCAATGTTCCATGTTAGCAGGTTGAAGAAGTCCCTTTGCCCAAGCAAACTGTCATTTCTCATGATGTCCTCAATGTTTTCATGATGTCATGATGGAGCTCGTATAACCATCCAAAGTTCCACATGATCTAAAAAGATCCTTGGATTTAGGGATCGTTTTACTAGGCAATCTACTTCGGAGAAATGACACATTTACCTCACTTTACAAATGCTTTCAATTGAATTGTTATAAAAGCCTCGTTTAACCAAATGAGTGTCAGCTTTCTCATACCAAGCACGAGGAGACTCGTTCAACCCATAGAAATCTTTCTTCACTTTATCTTCTTGTCCTTTATTAACAAAACTGTGAGGCTGAATTACATAAACTTCCTCAAATATATCACCATTCAAGAAAGCAATAACAATGTCTGATTGATGTACACCCATCCAAAGTGAGCTGCCAATGCACATAGAAAACGAACAATAGCCATACGACAAGTGGGATCAAAAGTCTCTTTATAATCTATGCCTTTCTGGTGTGCATAACCTTTTGCAATAAGTCAAGCTTTGTAGCAATCAATCTCACCATCCGGCTTACTTTTCAACTTGTAAACCCACTACATACCAATGGCCTTCTTTTCAGGAGGCAAATCACATAAAGTCTATGTGTCATTTCCTATAGTTGCATCATATTTTGATTGCATGTCATTCATCCAATTTTTTGAATTTTGTGCTCCATCAAAAGAAGGAGGTTCCTCTTCATGACATAAACTAGAAACAACCAAAGCATAACAATCTGACGCATAAGATGCATGGCGAGAACGTGAATGAGTATGACTAGACATAGGTGCATCCAATTTACTATCACACAAAGTATACACCAGCCATTTTGGCATGCCTCTAACCTCCTCATTCTCAACCCTTTCCACATCAAGTACATCATGCACATCTGTATCAGTAATATGTTGATCTATAGCATTTTTTAAAATCCCCATAGGCTGTACATTTGCCTCATTGGAATTTACATTCAAGTTTCCACAATTAAAAAGAGGCAATAGAGTGTCATAAATGTCTTATGAGCTCACATTACTGTCTCTCGTACATAATAACAAAGGTTGAACAAAATCTTCCACAAAAACATCTCATGAAACCAAGATACGTTTTGTTTGCGAATGGTATAACTTGTAACCTTTTCTTTTAGTATTGTAACCAACAAAAATGCATTTAACAGTCTTATCATCCTATTTTTTGCGTTGCATTTGTGGAACCAAATAATAAGCTAAACAACCAAAAACGCGCATGTGATCAATAGATGGCTTCTTATCATGCCATGCTTCATAAGGAGTCAGATTGCAAAGCTTTCGTAGGACACCTGTTAAGTACGTAAGTAGCACCACATGATAGCCTCAAGCCAAAATGAATGTGGTAAAGCTTGACGCTTGACGATACATTGTGCCATTTTCATAAGCGACCTGTTTTTCTTTCCAGCAACACCATTTTGCTGAGGTGTATACGGCACTGTACATTGGTATTTTATTACACAATTAGCAAGAAATGCATTAAACTCATGAGACATACACTCCCCCCTTTGATCTGAACGGAGGGTGCCCATGATACATTTAGAGACATTTTAAACCATGGCCAGAAATTGCTTGAAGCACTTGAACACTTCAGACTTAGCTTTAAGCGGATACACCCATGCATGTTTGGAGTAATAATCAATCAAAGTCATGAAGTATAGGTAATTGCTTAGGGTGGAGTTTGCATAGGTCCACAAACATCACTATGCACAAGTTGTAAGCCGCATGCAGCCCTTATACTGAACCATCCTTTGGAAACTTCGAATGTTGCATCTTATCCCAACAAACACGCTTCACAAATATACTGAAACATCACTATGCACAAGTTGTAAGCCACATGCATCCCTTATACTCAACCATCCTTTGGAAACTTCGAATGTTGCATCTTATCCCAAAATACACGCTTCACAAACATGCTTAGAAGGTGCTTCAAAAGGCGGAAAAGAAGCAACCATGTCAGATTTCTGTATCCAAAGTTTTGCATCTGAATCCACAACTGCATTTGCAAAATGTTACCCACACTTGTCATACAAAGTGAGCTTGTACAGCCCACGACACAAAATGACAAATGCAACTATTTCATCACCAAAAATGAGATAATGAATTATACATTTGTCATTCACAAATTTGAGAACAAGACCAAGTCTCACAAGTGCAAATATTGAAAAAAGGCTCTTTTTGATCCTTGGTACATAAAGTGCGTCAACAAGTGTGAAAGAACTGCCATTTGAAGTAGTTATCACAATCTTTCCAACTCCTTTGACCATATAAGAGGCATTGTTGGTACAAGTGATTGTATTCCCATGAGAGATAACCTCGAGAGAGGTAAACAAGTCACGATGTGAAGTACTGTTCTTTGTAGAAGCGGCTATATTATTGTTACCACCTTTTCTTTGAGCAGCAACAAAAGCCTGTTCAACTCCACACTGTTTAGCCCTGTTCTTTCTTGAAAGTGACTCTTGCAACAACAATGTGCATAATGTATCAAATTTGATAGCTTGAGGGTTTCCTTGGGTCATAAGTCTCCAAGCACTAGCAAAACTCTTGTAAGAATCTGACAATGCATCAAGAACAATCTGCACAAGTGAACTGTCAGAAATGACTTTGCCTGCAGAAATGAGTTGCTCATTAATATTCTTGATGCCAACAAGGATATTAATGAGAATGTCATCTATCTCTTGCATAATCTTTGACTGCAGTTCTTTAAGCAACAATTTAATTTTAGCCTCATTGTTGAGACTTGCATAAAGACTAGCTATAATATCCAGGCATGTTTTGCTGATTTTGCTAAGCAAATGTGAGGAGTAATAGTGTGCTTGATAGATAATGCAATCAACGCATGAACATTGTATCTCTAACATCTCAACAAGACCGCTCAGTCGTAGGCAAAACAACTCTAGCAGCAAGAGACTTGCCACCAGAACCTGCAACATCCTCAACATAGCCTGTATCCACACAAGGCGGATGTGCCCTGCACAACATTCCAAATGCCCTTTGACACAAGAATATGTGTCATCATGTAAGCCCACATTGGATAGTTATACCCATCCAGTTTATCCTCAATAGCGAACATCTTGAGAACATCTATGTTGTTGTCAGCCATGGCGAGTGAATACACCTGATGTGAAAACTACCCGGAAAGAGAAAAAACAAAGTGGTGTTAGGAAATAAGAACATAGCTAAGTAGAGATTAGAGTGTTTTACTTAATGGAGATATATAATTTTCACACATGAGAGGTTAGAGAGAGAGAGAGAGAGAGAGAGAGAGAGAGAGAGAGAGAGAGAGAGCACGATATACGTGGTTCACCCAATGTGGGCTACGTCCACGAGAAGCATCCACTCAATGTCTTTTGTACTTCAAACTAAAAGTAGGTTACAAAGGGATTATACCCTTAATGGAACTCCCACCTTGATTCACTATCACCACCCTCTCTCTCTCTCTCTCTCTCTCTCTCTCTCTCTCACACACACACACACACACACACACACACACACACACACACACACACACCTTGTTTCATCAACTTCACAACACATTTTATGTGTAGAAAAGGCCTCCTTTTATAGGCCAAAAGGGCCACCCTCTCTCATTAGAGGCAACCATGTGTAGCCGCCCTTGTGTAGACAAGTCCGAGTTGAATTCTCCCATGCACCCATGTGTGGCGGCCCTTGAGAATGCAAGTCCGCTTAGAAATTGGCCGCCATTGAATTCGGCCACCGACCAAAGACTTCCACCCACCGGCCACCGGCCAACCAGCCAACCAATCAACCATTTTTCAATCACTTTTCTGTTGAAGATGATGAAATAGGAAACAGAAGGAAGACAGCAACTCAGAGTAGGAAGAAGATGGAGAAGGAGAAGACATAGAGCTTGTGTACGAGATCTCTGTAGTCTCTCTCTCTCTGTATTGGAATAATAATTGTGTGTATACAAACTCAGAGCTACAAAGCTTATATGAAACCCTAAGAGATAAGGTGTCCTTTCACACCAGATGTCCAGGGGGAAAAACCCAGTGGGAGAAAAGTGCCCCTGGTGAAGCGCGTATACACACTAACACTACTACATGTCTACAAATCCCCCCTGTAGTGATAGTGTGAATCCGTACAAGGTAGCAGATCATCATGTGTATGAGAGTAAGCCCAAAGCTTTTCGGAAAGCTTCAAACTTTTCTCGTGATAACGCCTTCGTAAATAGATCTGCAATGTTATCCTGTGTAGGACAGTAAGTTAGTGTGATCTCCCCTGCATGTAGCCTTTCCCTGACATAGTGGTAGTGAACCTCTATGTGCTTTGTTCTTGCATGAAATACTGGATTCCTTGCAACTGCAATAGCACTCTGACTGTCAGTGAAAATGGTAGTGGGTGCCTGTTGACACTCACAAAGATCTGCCAATAACCTGCGTATCCATACACAATCAACTGTTGCCGTGAAAGCTGCCCTGTACTCAGCTTCACAAGTTGATGTAGCCACTGTGGGTTGCTTCTTGCTTAGCCAAGATATACATGCATTTCCCAAGAAAAAACAATTGCCACTTGTGGAATGTCGTGTGTCAAAATCACCAGCCCAATCTGAATCGCTGTAACCAAGAAGCTGCATAGAATTGTGCTTTCCATACATATCCCCCCTTGGAAAGAACATGGCAAGATTAGGGGTACCTGAAAGGTAACGAAGTATGCGCTTCACAGCCTGCCAATGATGCATACCTGGGCTGTGCATAAATCTGCTTGCTTGTGAAACCCCAAATTGAATGTCTGGACGAGTGTTGCCTGCCAAATATATCAAGCAACCAACCGCTGCTGCATAAGTATGTACATCAAAAGGTTCTCCAGCATCGTGCATGCTCAACTTTGATCCAGTTTCTACGGGTGTAGAGATTGGCTTACAATTTTGCATACCAAACTTGTCCAAAATTTTATGCAAATATTTTGCCTGCAACATGTATATGCCATCTTCTGATTGCACAAACTGAATACCCAAGTAATAATGTAGCAAACCAAGATCAGACATCTCAAAGGTTTTTCTCAAAGCATCTTTAAACGCTTCAATTTCATCTGCAGTATTGCCTGTAAGAAGCATATCATCCACATAAAGTGTTAGCATAATGAGAACTCCATCTCTCTTTTTGACATACAAAGTACTTTCTGTTGGACTATTCTGAAATCCCTGGCCAATCAAATAAGTATGTATCTTCTCATACCATGCTCTTGGAGCCTGTTTGAGACCATACAAAGCTTTACGCAATCTACATACCTTTTGCTCTTGACCTTTTACAACAAAACCACTTGGTTGACTTACATAAACTTCTTCCTGCAAATCACCATTCAAAAAAGCAGTTTTGATATCCAACTGATGCACTTTCCAACCATGATGAGCAGCAATTGCAACTAGTGATCTAACTGTGGACGCACGAGAAGTAGGAGCAAAGGTTTCATCATAATCTATGCCTTTCTGTTGCGCATAGCCTTTTGCCACAAGCCTTGCTTTGTACCTGTCAATAGTACCATCTTGTTTCCTTTTTACCTTAAAAACCCACTTTGTACCAATAGGCTTTTTACCTGTAGGCAAGTCCACTAGATCCCATGTATGATTCTTATGAATAGAATCAATTTCTTGCTGCATAGCATCTTTCCACTGAACACACTCTAAAGCTTGTTCAAATGAATCAGGCTCATCTGCATCACAAAGAGTGCTAAAGTAAGCCAAATCTACTTGCTCTCTGCCAAAAGTAGTACCAGCACGTGTTTTTCGTGGCAACGGTGCATCCAACTTGCTATCCTGCAAAGTTTTCTGAACCCATTTAGGCAAGGTTCTTTCTTCCCTGAGAACTTCTTGCTCTTCACGCACAATTTCCTCTACATCATGAGGTGTCACATGCTGATCAAAAGATTGATCAAGATTATCAACCTGTTGTGATTCTTGATTCTCCACAAAAGAAGGAAGCAAACCTTCAAATACATCATGTGTCTGCATATGAGGTACATCAAAAGCAACCATAGGTTGAGCAGTAGTTTCTGCAAAAATTACATCACGACTTTCAAAAATCTTGTTTGTAGCAGGATTGTAAAGTCTATAACCTTTACTTCCACTACTGTACCCCACAAATATACATTTGATTGCCTTATCATCAAGCTTCCCACGTAACTGCTGAGGGATGTGAGCATAAGCAAGACAACCAAAAACACGAAGATAACTGACTGAAGGTTTTTTGTCATACCAAGCTTCATATGCAGTAATGGTCTTCAAGGCACGAGTAGGACACCTGTTCAAAACATGTGCTGCACAAGCAACTGCCTCCATCCATAGCTTATGAGGCAAACTCTTAGCCTTGAGCATACATCTAGCTGTCTCCATTAAAGACCTGTTCTTCCTTTCTGCAACACCATTCTGTTGTGGTGTGTATGGCATAGTGCATTGGTGTTTAATGCCTTTCTTTCCCAAAAAATCCTTAAATGCACCTGACATGTATTCACCTCCTCGATCGGTACGAAGAGTCTGTACTTTGCAACCTGTTTCATTTTCAACCATGGCGACATAATGTTGAAAAACTGCAAACACATCTGACTTTGCTTTGAGTGGATACACCCAACAAAACCTGGAAAAGTCATCAATGAAGGTCACAAAATAAAGGCTGTTTCCCAAAGATGGCGTCCTCATAGGACCACATACATCACTGTGTACAAGCTGCAACTTTCGTGTCGCTCTAACTGAACCATCCTGCAAAAATGCAAATCTGTGCATCTTTCCAAGAACGCAACCTTCACATACATGTCTTGGTGGCATCTCCAATAAGGACAAATCATGCACCATATTATGACGTTGTAAAGTCATCAAACTGCCATAACTAACATGCCCAAATCTAGCATGCCACAACTCAGCATCCTGCATGGCCTGAGTCTTTGTTTCTGCAATACATACCTGAATCTGCTTTTCATAACGATCTAGCACAAATAGTCCATTGTCCAGCGTACCTGTAGTGATAAGAGAATAACCATTCTCTCGATCTCGTACAACACATCTGTCATCCTCAAAAATGACCCGAAGACCATTTTTTGCAAGAGAGGATACAGACAACAAATTCTTCTTGATCCCTGGAACATATAAGACATCTGGCAAGCATAAATCTGAACCATCTGAAATGGTAATCAAAATCTTACCAACGCCTTTGATTGGATAAGAAGCATTATTTGCACATGTCACCTTCTTTCCTGCTGGAGCTGCATCCAATGAACAAAACAAATCCTTCCTTGAAGTAATATGCCTGGATGCACCACTATCAAAGTACCAAATCATTTGTGTCTTGTCAACACTGTAAGCAGAAAAATTTGAACATACTACAAAAGCATAAGAATCCTGCACAAAGTTTGCAGACTCTTCTTTAGCTGTAGAAGAATCACCAGAAGCTGAAACAACCAAACTTGACTCTTTCTTCTTTTCTTTAGCAATTCGCTTTTTACACTCACTAATGTAGTGACCAGGTTTCTTGCAGTAGTGACATTTACCTTTCTTCTTGGACTTGTCTGAATCACCTTTAGACTTCTCTGAAGACTGTCCTGCATCAGACTTGGAGTGATGAGCACTCTCTTTACCCCTGTTTTTGTTCTGTACAACAAGAGCATGATCCATACCATCCACCTGTAAAGACTTGTTCTTACGTGATTGATCCTCCTGCAATAGCAAAGCCACTAACTCTTCAAAATGAAGAGGGTCAGGATTAGCTCGCAAAGACAGAGTCAAAGAAGTCTGAAAAGTCAAATAAGATGGTGGTAGTGAATTGAGTGTTTTGGAAACCAAGTCCTTCTCTGGAATCACTTCATCAATGCTAAGCAATTGCTCTTTAAGATCCCTGATTTTTGTAAGATGCTCGACAATATCGTCACCTTCGTCCATCTGTATTTTGTCAAGTTGTTTCTTCAAAAACTCTATTCTGGCAGCGTTTCTTCCTCCAAACATAGCTTGCAGAGTGTTCCAAGCATCCTCAGAAGTTCTGCAAGATCTGATATGTGGTGTGATTGTCCTCTTTATGGTTAAGGCAATCACAGCCATAGCCTGTGCATCTTTAGTATCCCATCTCTTTTGCTCTGGAGTGACTTGTGAGGGTCCTGCACCAACAGCTGCACCACGACCAGGCGTGGCAGGTGCAATGCTACCTGGACGAACTTCATCTCCAGATACATAATCCCACAATCCTTTACCAACCAAAACATTTTTGGCCATAAAAGACCAAAGAGAATAGTTGGTACCATCCAATTTGTCTTCGGATGTAAACGCACCAAAAATCTCTTTCTCCGTAGATTGAGCCATACTGTAGATGCACACAAGAGAGCAAAAGAACCTCCAAGAGATTCACAAATCTCCTCTCCAATCCAAGCAAAACTCTACACAAAATCTCAGCACAAAGCTAAGACAAGCTGCTTCCCAAAAGAACTGTTTACCTGAAGAAAATCTGTCAAAAAGCACACCCTCTTGATCTAAACGCCTCGGAAAAGTAACTTCTGCTACGCTGCTCAGAACGAAATTCTGAGGGCTCGAACGGCTTCGAAAGGGGGGTAAAACCGCAGGTCACCTGATCAGAATACTCCCGGAACGTCGAGGATGCTCCCACGAACAAATTTTCCGAAAACTGCCTGAAAACTGCGATTGCGCGCGCGGACGCGAAAACGCAAGTAGAGGCTCTGGAAATCACCTTGCTCTGATACCAATTGTTGAAGATGATGAAATAGGAAACAGAAGGAAGACAGCAACTCAGAGTAGGAAGAAGATGGAGAAGGAGAAGACACAGAGCTTGTGTACGAGATCTCTGTAGTCTCTCTCTCTCTGTATTGGAATAATAATTGTGTGTATACAAACTCAGAGCTACAAAGCTTATATGAAACCCTAAGAGATAAGGTGTCCTTTCACACCAGATGTCCAGGGGGAAAAACCCAGTGGGAGAAAAGTGCCCCTGGTGAAGCGCGTATACACACTAACACTACTACATGTCTACATTTTCGGCCACCGTCCGACCGTAATAATTTGGCAAAAAAGGAATATTCCAACGAATCTGAATTTTTTGCTTTTTGGTAAGTGATTTTTCTTATGCGCGATGGCTTCTCCTCATAATGGGGACCTTACAAATGTGTGTTTTTGAGATTAAAAGTTACAAGGGGTAAATCAAGCTCCATACTTAACAATCTCTCATTTGGAGAATTGTCTTGCTTGTACGCAAGCTCCTCCAAGAATCTGTGAAGCCACAGAATCTCTTTGCTTGCCTCCATCATTGCTACGTATTCTGCTTCCGTGGTAGAAAATGAGACCACTTTTTGCCGCTTTGAAGCCCAACCTACTGCTGTGCCTCCAACTGTGAAGACGTAGCTGTAAGGATTAGGGGGGATAAGAGAGAGAGGCATTCATGATAGTGACATGCTAATTACAAGCTTAATCAACTAAGGTTAAGTAATAGAGATTAAGCTAGAGTGTGAACATAAATGAAAGTAGATTAATAATTCAAAGAAAGAGTGCTCTTATATAGGAGAGCTGGAGGGTAGTACAATGTGTAGTACAAGTGTCCACATCATCTTCCACCTAGGCATCCACATGTGTCCTAGGCCAACTAAGCATCCTAGTAGACTAGAGGTAGTTCCCACTCATAGACTAAAGACCACAAACCCAACAAGTCTCCCCTTGGACTTTGGGCTATGGTGGTGACAATGATGATTATGATGACTCTGACAGACTCCAATCCAGGAGTCCACTCCAATCCAGGGGCAATACATGATGTCTCCAATCTAGGAGAGCCAACATCTCTGATCCAAGAGACAATATATCCCCCCTTGACCTAATGAGGTCAAATACCATGACTTCATTACAAGGGGCAAAATATTTTGTCAGAGTTTACAAAACATCAATGTAAACAATGTTGCTACTGCCAACGTCTTCCTCCTCTTCTTCTTCAATCATATTTGCTGATGCTCGGTTGCTGCCACTTCTTCTGCTGGTACCAGCTCCTCGATCCTTGAAGAAGCAATTTGAAGCAAGATACCTAGTCTTCCCGCAATTGCTTCATGCCTTGGAAGAGAGGCAATATTTGGCAATGTGTCCTTGCTTCTTGAAGCTTTGGCTTTGGCTCTCTCTCCTCTAGAATGGTGACTATGTTGTCATATGCTTCAGGTAATGCACTAAGAAGTACCGCCACTTGGTCATCTTCAGGGATGTTGCACTCTAGGTAGGTGAGTTGTGTGAGAACACTCTTAACACTAGAATGGTAACAGGACACTTTTATGTCCTTGGACACTTTTGTGTCCTGTTAAGTGACCATTTTGCTTGAATTATTTGAAGAGTATGAAAATGAATTTCTAGGTGCTATATATCCACAAAGTTGCCTTATGAGCTGAAAAAAAATTAGCATTTTTTTTTGAGTATCGATCTCACCATTAACCTTACTCTTGCATAACATTTTTGAACCTAAACTGTGTGAAAAAACGGGTCCTGTTTTTGGCTCTTTTTCAATTTTTGGCAACTATACCACTCTAAACTTCATGTTTGTGAGGTTTAGATGGCTAGAGGTTAGGCCTCATAGTTCTCAACATGTTTTGATGCTTGTAGGGAGAGCTAAGTGTTAAAATTGAAAGTTATGACCAATTTACAAGAATTGCATAATCTTGTTTTTTGGCCAAAATTAGCACTTTTATGGTTTTTTTGGTGGCTTTCTTGATATCCAAATTCAATTTTGATTGTGTAAGTGTAATGTATAACATAAAGCTAATCTTCTTTGAGTTTTGGGGGACCTAATATGCTATATAGCATAGTATATGATGATGGTTGAGTTTTTTGATTGCTTAAGAATACGATACATTTTAGAGTAGCAAGTATAACTTTCTCAATATTGCTAGTTTCTTAGGCCAATTGTGTGTATTTTGTAGGTAGTAACCATATCTAATCATAGACTACAAACTTGGCTAGATATTGAGTAGTTTCTATGGGTTTCTAGAGTTCATAATGCTAAACCCAGTTTTTTTATGTTTGCTGTATTTAGCACTTTATCATTGCCCACAAGGTTCCAATTGTAAGAGATCCATTATCCTTCTGACATGCTCCATGGCTCCTTTTGAATCCAGGGGTCCAAAGGGAACTAAGAAAACATGTATATAGTATCTGTATTGAGCGTGACTATAGAAACTTTGATGATAGGTCCGCAGGATGGCAAAAATGCAACTTTTTTGTACCTATTTTTTTTACCCAAAACAAAATTAGTGAGGTAAAAGCAACCATATGTTTTGGTAACCAACCCATTGAAGTTAACGGGGCATTTTATCTCATGTCCTACAAAAATCTCCACTCTTATTTATATGCAATCAACCGTAAGAAATTGCTGTTTTGGGCAAAATGCACTGGTCCATCAACTTTGGAGGCTTGTAGTGACCAAGGGATAAGAAAGATTACAAGTTTCTCTTTTTTTCCATATGTAGTATTTATTGAACTATAAGCTCATGAAAGAATTTTTCAAAATGAGTGGATCTACTATGGTTTTGGAAAATTTTCCCAAAAACCTGAAAGGACACTTTTATGTCCTGTTAGGTTACCATTCTAGTGTTAACACTAGGTTGGTAATGAGACACTTTTATGTCCTGGGATACTTTTATGTCCTGTTAAGTGACCATTTTCCTTGAATTATGTCAAGAGTTTCAAAATGGATTTTAAGGTTCTATCTAGCTAGAAAGTTGTCTCATGAGCTGAAAAAAACTTGACATTTTTTTGGAATATCAATTCCATCTTGAAAAAATGGGTCCTGTTTTTGGCTTTTTTCAACTTTTTGCAACTATACCACTCTAGAATTCATGTTTGTGAGGTCTATAATGCTAAAGAACTATCTTTAGTAGTCCTCAACATGTCCTGATGCTTCTAGGGATAAATAAATGTTAAAGTTGCAAGTTATGACCAAATTACAAGAATTGTCAAATCCTGTTTTTTGGCCAATTTTAGCTCTTCTATGATTTTTTTGGTGGCTTCCATGATATCCAAATGCAGTTTTGATTTTCTATGTCGCATATTATAACATAAAGCTAATATTCCTTGAGTTTTGGGACACCTAATACCCTATTTTGCATAGTACACAATGATGGTTGATTTTTTCAATTATAGAAGAAAACGAAACATTCTAGTATATCAAGTATAGCTTTTTCAATATTTCTAGTTTCTTGTGACAACTATATGCATTTTGTAGGTAGTAACCATATCTAGTCATAAGGATCAAATTTGGCTAGATATTGAATAGTTTCTATGGGATTCTACAACTCATAATGTTGAACCCAGTTTTTTCATGTTTGCTGTATTTAGCACTTCATCTTTGTCCCCAAGATTTCCCTTGGTAAGAGATGTATTATTATTTTGACATGCTCCATGGATCCTTATGAACCTAAAGGACAACAGGGAACTAAGAAAACATGCATATATTATTTGTATTGAGCGTGGCTATAGAAACTTTGATGATAGGTTTGCAGATTGGTAAAAATTCAATTTTATTGTACCTATTTCTTTTGGCAAAACAAAAAATAGTGAGTGAGAAGAAATCATATGTTCTGATCACCAACCCATTGAAGTTAACTAGGGAATTTATCTCAAGTCCTACAAAAATCCCTAATCTTATTTGTATGCAACAAAACGTAAGAAATGACTGTTTTGATGAAAATGTACTGGTCCATCAACTTTGGAGGCTTGGTGTGACCAAAAGATGAGAAATTTTACAAGTTTCTTATTTTTTCCATGTGTAGTAGGCCTTGAACTATAACCTCATGAAAGGATTTTACAAAATGAGTGGATCTACTATGGTTTTGGAGGTTTTTTTCAAAACCCTAAAAGGACACTTTTATGTCCTGTTAGGTTACCAACCTAGTGTTAAGCCTGTTGACTAGGCTGGCTATGTCTTCGTCATGCTCCATAGTTAGCTTATATAATTGATGTTTCAAACTCACTTTGGAATTCTTGGTCTTGGCACCAAAATTGGTTTCTAACACATCCCATGCGTCTTGTGCATTTTTAGATTCCCCAATGAAATGAATGTAGTTGTCACGTAGTGAAGTGATAATGATACCTAATGCTTGCTCATTCTTGGCTAAAGATTGTGCATTAGTAGACCTTGTTTGTAACCCTTCACTCCTTTCTTGGTTTTGCTTGATGATTCCCCATATTCCCTTTTTCATTAAGTAACCCCACAATTTTATCTGCTATGTGTGGAACCCGACCCCATTGAACTTTTCTATCCCCTTTTCATTCATTGTGGAGAGGTCTTATCACTTGGAGACTCTCCAAGGACAATGTCTAACTCCGTACAGATGCTGTGTAAAGTAAAGCATACGCTCTATGGTGTGAAGAGTAGGAAGTGAAATCGAGTATTTTGGGTGGGAGCGATGATGAGACCTTGAGGCTTGGCACTTGGTGTCTAATTGAGTGCTGCAGTGGGGTTGCTCCCTTGGATAGGCTTGGCACTTGGTGCTCTAGAGGCCTCGGTGTTTTGAGGTTTGAGGCTCTTGAAAGTCACGAAAACGGGAGCTTAGGGCGGCCGAACGACTTGGCTTCGGTCAAAAACAGGTGGGTGCGGGACAGTCAGGTCAGTTGGCCGGTTTGGTTGGCTGCAAGCCATCGAACGGCCGGGTCTGTGAATAGCTCAAAGAGGGCTACGGCCGGTTTTAGTCCGTTAGTCCGGATCTGACTCTTGTATGCAGTGCGCTTGAGCGCATTTTTGAAATCCGTCAGTTGGCGCCCCCTTGACTATCTTTAATGACCCCGTTAGGCCTTCCCAACGACCAGTTGGCCCTTTTGCAAGTGGGTTCCCACCCGGAGAATAGAGTCAACACAAGCACACATACACACACACACACACACACATAGTTTTAGGATAATGACTACCAAATGATTAGGTTATCAAAAGGATTGAAAACCAGAGGTTGATAGCTAAAAAATGAAGCTGAAAAATAGATAATTTGTGCGGGTAATTGAATCACCAAAAAAAATTCAATGGAGATGCTTGAGGGCTCAATAGAAAGACCATGCTAAGAGCCTTCTCCACAAACAAGTGGTACATCCAACGTGTGCTAGCTGAGAGAGTAATTGGAGCGCAAAGACACCCAAAAATTGTACTAAAATGCACCTAAATGAGATGAAATTGATTGACGATTAATTGGGATTAAGAAGATTCCCAACTAATCTACCATAGAGTTGATGCAAATGCAACCCTAATCGATTCTAATCGACCAATGGAGAGTAGTGGCTCATTGGATTACCAAGAACTTGCCCACACATAAAGTGATTAGGAAATTGATTAAGATGATCCTAACTAATGAGATTAAGAGATGCTAATCCCTTACAAGCTCTTATACCAATTGTAAGGATTAGGGGGGATAAGAGAGAGAGGCATTCATGATAGTGACATGCTAATTATAAGCTTAATCAACTAAGGTTAAGTAATAGAGATTAGGCTAGAGTGTGAACACAAATGAAACTAGATTAATAATTCACAGAAAGAGACTACAAGAGTGCTCTTATATAGGAGAGCTAGAGGGTAGCACAATGTGTAGTACAAGTGTCCACATCATCTTCCACCTAGGCATCCACATGGGTCCTAGGCTAACCAAGCATCCTAGTAGACTAGAGGTAGTTCCCACTCATAGACTAAAGACCACAAACCCAATAGTAGCCAGTAGTGCTCCTTCGAGTGTCTTTGTCACCTGCCATATCTGCATCAACATACCCTTACAAAAAAATGTCAGTGCCTCCAAAACACAAAGCATTCATGGTTGTTCCCTTTAGATACCTAAGTATCCACTTCACAGCTTGCCAATGCTCTTACCTAGATTATCCATGAACCTACTCACAAATCCCACTGCATGTGCAATATCTGGCCTTGTCCATACCATAGTAAATAGGCTATCTTTTCTTGTGTCTTTGGACACATATCCTTGGTTAGTTTAAAGTTACTAGCCAATGGTGTAGAAACTGAGTTTGCATCTTGCATTGCAAACCTTTCTAATACATTCTTGATGTAATCCTCTTAAGATAGCTTTACTGTTTTTTGTCCGTCTCTTGATATCTTCGTACTGAGTATCCACTTTGCAGCACCTAAATCTTTTATTGAAAAAATTTAGATAGCTCCTCTTTTAGGTCTTTGATATCTTGCATGTTAGCACTTGTAATCAGCATGTCATCAACAAACAACATTAGGATGATGAACTTCCCATCTCCCAAATTCTTTGTGTAGACGCAGTGATATGAGTTGCATTTTGTGAATTCGTGATCCAACATCCATCGATCGAACTTCAAGTACCACTATCTTGATGCTTGCTTTAGACCATACAAGCTCTTCTTTAATATGCAAACCATTTTCTCCTTACTTTTACTTCATACCCCTTTGGTTGAAGCATGTAAATTTCCTCCTCTAAGTCACCATGAGGGAATGCCGTATTTACATCCATTTGCTCAAGATTTAAGTCATGAGAAGCCACAAGGCAAGACAAGCGTAATTGAGTTCATTTTTACAACATGAAAAAATATTTCATTGAAGTCAATACCTTCTTTTGAGAAATTCCTTTCACCTCAAGCCTGGACTTGTACTTTTTCTTCTCACCTTCTTCTTCCTTCAGCTTATACACCTATTTTTTTTGGAGTGCCCGCTTACCTTTAGCAACTCAACCAACTCCCATGTTTGGTTGCGATGTAATGAGTCCATCCCCACTTGCATGCTCTTCATCCATTCTTGTTTGGATTTGTGTTGCATAGCTTCTTCGTATTAATTTTGGCTCTCCAGAATCTGAGACCAAGGGATGGTTGAAGGAAGGAATGAACCTTTCTGGAGGAAAACTTGCTCTCGTAGATCTTTGGGGTATAGCTTGAGGCTCCCCATTTGGTTGACATTGTTGCATGTTGTCACCGCTTGCACTTCTTGAGTCTTCACTATCCTCAAGCTCCATGTACTCTTCACCTATATCTTTTGTTTGTTTTCTTTCCAAGTAATCTTTGTACATATTTTGTATGTTGAAAATTACATCCCTACTTCTAAAGATTTTACCATCTTCAGGATTCCATAGACGATACCCAAAGTAAGCTTCTCCATAGCCAATGAAGAAACACTTTTTGGACTTTGTATCTAGCTTTGATCTTAGGCTTCTATCTATGTGCATACAGGCCTCGCATCCAAAAAAATTGAGATATGCATAATTCATCAGTTTACCTGTCCATGCCTCTTGTGGAACTCCCCCATCCAATGCCGTTGAGGGTGACTGGGTGATTAAGTACACATACGTACTTATTGCTTCCATCCAAAGCTCAAGCAATAGGTCAGCATGTAGCCACATGCTTCGTACTTGCTCCATGATTATTCTATTCATCCTTTCCAAAATGCCATTTTGTTGAGATTTCCTAGGGGTTGTCCTTTGCCTCAGAATGCCATTGCTAGCAAAAAGCTTTCAAAATCTTGACTACAATATTCACCTCCATTGGTGAATTTGAGGCGTTTAAGCTTGGTACCTGCTTCATTCTTCACAAAGGTTTCCACCTTTGAAATATGGTAAACACATCGGATTTATTTTTCATTACATAAATCCATGTTTTCCCAGTTGCCTCGTCTATGAATGTTACATAGTACAATGAACCACCAAGGGATGGTGTATTTGCAGGACCCCAAATATCAGAATGAACCAATTCAAGTTTTTAAATTATTTTTTCATTTTTTGCCTTCTAAAAATTTACTCTCTTTTAACTACCGTAAAAACAATCTTCTTTCAAACGTGGTAGAAGCTTTGTGATTGAAGGTTTTGTATTTCTTTGGCACTCTAAGTCCACTTCTTTCAAACGTGGTAGAAGCTTCTTTGATTGAAGGATTTGCATTTCTTTGGTACTCATATGCCCAAGCCGGTAGTGCCACATTGCACTGTTAACTTTTGTTGCTGTTGCACAAGTTGAAGATTGCGTGCTGACAGTACAAAAATAAAGTGTACCATCCTTTTCTCCTTTGGCAACCACCAAAGATCCCTTTGAGATCTTCCAGCATTTGATTTCGAATGCAATGTTGTGACCTTCATTGTCCAATTGTCTTATAGATATCAAATTTTTGCAAAGAGAAGGAACATGCATAACATCTTTAAGCTCCATTAATTTCCACTAGCAATTTTGACACAAACTGGACCTTTGCCGATAATTTCACAAGCTTCATTATCTCCCAAGAATACATACCCAAAATTACCTTTGGTGTAATCTTGGAAATGCTGCTTGTGCGGTGCTACATGGAATGAAGCCACAGAGTCTACTATCCAAGAATTAGACACATTCACTAATGAGAGAATTAGAGCATCTTGGTCTACTTTACCTTCCATATTGCCTCCAATGTTGGATTGTGGTCTTGAGACCTGACTCCTTCTTCTTCTTGGAGCAACAATCCTTCTTGACGTGGCCATTCTTGCCACAGTTCCAACATTCCAGAACTGAATTTGTGCATGACTTGCTCCGCCTTGAGAGATCACGGCCCTTTTGATTTTGGAACCTCTCCTTAAATCTTCTCCTCATTTTTGATGATAATGTAGAACTTGATGATTCACTTGTGCTTCTCCTTTGCATTTCCTCGCTTAGGAGAACACCCACAACATCATCAAACTTAAGAGTCTCTATGTCAGAGACAGAGTTACTTACAACCATCACAAGGCTGTCCCAACTATCCGGTAGAGACGAGAGTATAAAGAGGGCTCACACTTCATCGTTGAAATTAACCTTCTACAACTAAACCACTCTCTACCATTTTTAGATTGAACATGTGCTCTATGAGAAACACCTTATTGGATGCCGATGGTTTCTCGTAAAGGCCGTCGAGTGACTTCATCAAGTCCTCTGTGGTCTTCATCTTTGAAACGTTGAAGGCCACTGTTGATGTCAAGCTTAACCGGATTGTTCCTAATGCCTTTTGATCAAGGACAATCCATGCTTCATCTGCCATTGTTGCGGGCTTCTTTGCAAGACTGCCTAATGGTAAATAAAGGTCCTCTGGGTAGAGATAGTCTTTAATCTGCATCTTCCAATGTTGGTAGTTTGTGCCATTGAACTTCTCAATCTTGAGCTTACCTTCCTCCATCATTACTCCCACAATTCAACAAATCCTTTCTTAAGATACTTTATAGCAGACCTTGCTCTGATACCAATTGTTAGGAAATATGAGCGTAGCTAAGTGGAGATTAGAGCGTTTTACTTAATGGAGAGAGATAATTTTCACACACGAGCGAGAGAGCGAGCGAGAGAGAGAGAGAGAGAGAGAGAGAGAGAGAGAGAGAGAGAGAGAGAGAGAGAGAGCACACGATATACATGGTTCATGCAATGTGGGCGCGTATACGCCCATGACAAAGCAATCACTCAATGGCTTTTGTACTCAAACTAAAAGTAGTTTACAAAGGGATTATACCCTTAATGGAACTCCCGCTTTGCTTCACTCTCACCATCTCACACGCACCTTGTTCATCAACTTCACAATGCATTTTGTGTGTAGAAAAGGCCTTCTTTTATAGGCCAAAAGGGCTTCCCTCTCTCTCTCATGAGAGGCAGCCGTGTGTAATCGCCCTTGTTTAGACAAGTCCGAGTTGAATTCTCTCATGCTCCCATGTGTGGCCGTCCTTGAGAAAACAAGTCTGCTTAGAGATCGTCCACCGGCCAAAGACTTCCACCCATCGGCCAACCGATCGGCCACTTTTTGATCACTTTCGGACCGCCGTTCGGCCATAATATTTCGACATTTTTTTTTGGCGAATTTGAATTTTTGATTTTTTGGCAAGTGATTTTTCTTACATACGATGGCTTCTCCTTAAATCGGGCCCTTACAAATGTGTGGTTTTGAAAACTAAAAATTACAAGGGGTAAATCAGGCTCCATACTTAACAAGTAGGACCAACACATGCTATATAACACAACCCAAAGAAAACTATAAGGACCTTTTCTGCAAAAAATTGCAACGACAAAAATTCTACACAAAAGGATTGTAGGGAAATGGAGGCTGAAACGAGCCTGAATCAAATTTTGGAGCAGACGAAGCTCTACAGGCCTACCCGAAGTATTTGTTTACTTGATGACACGCTCACCGAAGCTCACCTAAATCTGAGAAAGCGAGTAGGCGGGGGTTGGCAACACTGACGCTATGCCCGGGAGGACACAACCTACTCTGATACCAATTGCTGGAATTAGGATTGTAGGGAAACACACACAACATGGAGAAGAAAAAGAAGCTCAAGGTACACACCAGAGAGTGTATTGATTAGTGCACAATGGAAATATAAGTTAGCCCTACAATCATGGGCATATATACAATGCAAGGGAAAGAAAACCTCCTAGTGAGGTAAAAAATGCCCTAACAGTCCTAAGTGTGTTCATACACATCACTACCACATATATGGTAAGTAGAGAGAGAGAGAGAGAGAGAGAGAGAGAGAGAGAGAGAGGAGGGGGTGGGAGAAATAATGAGAGGGAGAGAGGGGGAGTGCCTTGGGGTTTTTCTCTTAAGTAGGGGAGAGGGGTAGTGGGAAGGAGTTTTTTTTAATTAAAAAAACCAAGATGTTGGTAGTCTTATTTTTTTTAAAAAAAATCTCCCTCCCACTCCCCCTCTGCCCCTCTTTCATTTTTCAAGAAAAAAACCCAAGGCACTTTCCCTCTTACAATTTCTTCCACTCCCTCTTTTCACACACACACACACACACACACACACACACACACACACACACACACACACACTCTCTCTCTCTCTCTCTACGCCCGTCCCTCCCTCTTCCCGCACTCCCCTCTCTCTCTCTCTCTCTCTCTCTCTCTCACTCACACACACACACACACACACACACACACACACACACACACACACACACACACACACACACACACACACACACACAAATGATAAAAAAAGAGGCACTAGCATTATCGCTAGTGCCTTAAAAATAATAATTTTTAGCTCCTCCTCCCTCTTCTCCCTCTCACTCCGCCCTCCACCACCCCACCCCTCCCGTCCTAGAGAGAGAGAGAAGAGGCAGCAAGAGAGAGATAGATAGATAGATTTTATTATCATCCTCAGAGGTCAAATATGACCTATGGGACCAAAGTTACATGTGATGTAATATGTATGGGTCTGATAAGTGATTCTCGATGATCCAAAATTGTGGTGATGAGAGTTGCAATGGAGAGACCACACTAATTGGAAGAGGAAAGTGTGTAGGACTAAGTCATGGCTAAAAATATGAGGGAAGCAAGTTCAAATGTGACCAAAAGCTCAACACTCTTGAACTTGCATTTGACTCTTCTCCATTGCACCACCGTCTTGTCTTGCATCGAAGAGAGTGGGAGCTAAGCCAAATGGCTGTGATAATCTATATCTCTAACATGAGAGAGAGCGAGAGAGGGGTAGGGGAACACACACACACACACACACACACACACTGATATACTGTTCATAAGTTATATTTGGTTTAAAAAAACTTTCAATAAAGAAAACACCCCCCCCCCCCCCCCCCCCCCCCCTCCCCCTTGTTGCTCTTTTTCCTGGACCATACTAGGTCGAACTTAAGAAATTGTTAAAAAAATGGACCACTACTACCGGGGGGCCTAGCCCTTGAAGGTATTATGATGCTCTGTACTTCTGGAGAGTCAAGCGTGATCAATATCGTCTGCTCTCATGGCGTAGTGAAGGCGGCCTTCTTCCCCCCTGACTATCGATCTCCATTGATGGCCATAGGCGTGCAGCTCTATGCTACCACACACTCTTGGTGGAGTGCGGCCTAGCTCTCTCATTACCTTGGCACAGCATACGGACAAGACCGGCCTCCTCCTGCTATAAAAATAGGTGAGGGCGCATCTCTGCCCCTCACTTAGCCATTGTGGGTGTGTTGAGTTATTTTGTGAAAATCTAATATCTGATGTACTACCAAGGAGAATGGAGCTCTCCACGTAGGTGACTCAGGTGTTTATTCTCGCCCTTGCTGGGTTTTTGCTGGTTTATTGCACTATTTATGCACAATTAAACACTAAAAGGTTTTAAATTAGGGAAGGTGGTCCTACCTTATGCTTGTTACAAGCACGCATACTGTGCAATTTTTTACGGATATGGTATTCTTGTAAACTATGTGCAAAAAGAATTTTCTATTTATTGTATTTAAAAGGGCTTGATATGGTAAAATTAGGAATGATGCACCCCCGCCTTGTATAAAAGTTGCTCCTGACCTTGGACTGGTTAGGTCACCTCTGTGGTTTACTGTCGGCTATGTCGATTCTTGTAAATTGTTTATAAGCCGCTGCAGGTTCATATAGTTACGGGCCTGGCTGGTTATTTTGCTAAGCCTATGGTTGGCCTTGGATCTCTTATGCATAAAAAATGTCAAAAATGTCGGTCTGTGGTTGTTTGCATAAAAATGGGGGTAGCCTTAGTGTGGTGTAAAGGGCTCGGAAATTAACCGCTGCAGAACTTCACCTTTACATAAAACTTTTATGTGTATGTGTGGCAGTATGTGTATGTA
Source organism: Adiantum capillus-veneris (assembly GCF_014529385.1). NCBI lineage: Eukaryota > Viridiplantae > Streptophyta > Polypodiopsida > Polypodiales > Pteridaceae > Adiantum > Adiantum capillus-veneris. The sequence continues at coordinate 12,270,417 of NC_140934.1, forward strand.
TGTATATGGTTGTGAATAAGATGGTTGGCTTGATGGCCGTTCCTAATACATGCTACATTTGGATATATATACTGATAGACGGGAACTGGTACTGTGTCACCGACTGTATTAATGGTGGCAACATTGGGTGTTGGCCGATGGGTAAAAAAAAACCAGCTTGATGACTGGTTCTTGTCGCTATTGTAACTGGTTTTTCTCTCTCTAAGGAGATAGAGGTATCTAATTGACTAGTAGGTTTCGAAAACTGTTGGATTTTTTTCTGTGATTAACTGGTTGCCACACTTGGGCTTATCACCATTGGGAGCTCATATCAGAAAAGGGACGGGGTTTTTTTTAAGTACCCATGATCGTTGAAGTTTTAAGGCAATAGACTCAAAACAGGTCGGACACTACAGTCCGTGATAGCCTGGCATTTTTGTGAAGGTAAGTATACAACAACTTATTTTTTTCGGCTTTCGAAAAAAGCTATGGTTGGTAGGGCCGGACACTACTGTTCTTAAAAGCCGCTAATGACTTATGGATATGAAGGTAAGTATATGGCCGGGGTTGTTTCGGCTAGGGTATAGCTTCCAAGCTATTGCTAAAAAATGAGGTTCCACAAAAAAAGGGGAGTTTTGCTACTCTCCTGACTGGTTACACTGTTGTCTTATTGGTTATATAAAAAAACGAGGTAGTCATCACCCTCATCTGTGACCCTTGGTTGACAAAAAGAAGTCGGATTTCACATCTCTTTGTTTAAAGAAGTACCTTGATACCATGGGTTCTAATGATTTTGAAGGTAAGTATATGGTTGCTTTTTTATGCATAGCTACTGAGCTATGGCTCTTGAAATAGTTTTACTTATGATGGACTTCACCATTTAGAAGATAGACTATGAAGTAATATGAAAGACTGCTAACATACCAATTCTAATGAATAAACTAGCTTGTCTAAAGTAATTAAAACCTATAAGATGGACATGGATAACAACTGATATAGTCCATTAATACCTGTAAAACACATCCAAGGCTAACAGAATTGTTGTCTTGTTTGGATGGATGCAGGTAAGGACTCTATCTTATCTTGGATGGCTTTCTTTTCTTTGGCAAGCAACCTTTCTGTAATGAATTACTCACTAAAGAACCGGGAAGTTCTTTTACTTCTAGTCTTACTGAAAGAGGATCTCTTTCCTACAATCATTGTACCTAAATAATTCTAATACTGAGTTATTTTTGTACATATCAGTTCATTATTCCTTGGGTAGCCGTCTTTTGAATGTAAAAATTCAATTATTTCTTATTAGTTAAGATTCAACAGCTACACACACATCCTATACATAAGGTTTCTTCTTTTCTGGGGAAACCGGGATGCTGGCCTAGGAAATTATTGTAGGAATGGAGCTCTAAATTGGACCCACAGTCGGTAAATCCTTCATTGGTAGACTAGTGTTAGGTGGCCCCTTTTAGACTCTTTTTCTGGTTCCCTGCTCACGGCTACCATAGTCTCTGACTTTGCCGGTTGAAGGTTTGCAGGACCAAGTATACTTTACAATTTAGACACTTTGCTAATCTTTATGTCACTTCTTTTCAAGACTGCTCACGTTATAGATTGACAGCTCACATGAGCACTAATCACAACCCTAAGAATCATTCAAAGATTCTTGATCAGATTAAGCTTTGCATTAAAAACCAAACACCAAAGAATGCCTCGGCTTCTAGAACTAGACCTTTCCTTGCTAGGAAAGCCAAATTATGTATTACATACTATGGCAAGAAAAAGTAAACCTGACCTCACTGTTTTTGCAGACCCTTGCTTATCTCAAGGATTGGAAATTACCTCGGAGCCCCTCTCTATGGCCTCCTCTCCTGTCCTCAGATGTATAAGCAGTTTGGATGCTTCACAGCTTATTTATGATTCAGCTCTTGTCTCGGATAAAAAACTGTCTATCTTGCATATGTTGTCATTTAACGATTGGGTAAAAATTCTGGCTACATTGGACAAAGACTCCCTAGAAGGTGTTAACTTGTTGACCCAATATATTTCCCAACTTCCTATCCTTGCATCACAATATCATCAAGAGCTTTCCCAGTTCTCCTCATTTGGAGTTGAGCTGTCAAACTTCCTTAGGAAACTCTGTGGGCTTAACCCCTCGTTTGTCTGCACCCCAAATACCCCCTCCATCCCTCCAACTGGTGGAATTTTCTGTAGAGATAGTGCAACACTAGAAGCAGTAAAAGAATTCCAAAATAATCTTTGCTCCCTCAATGATGTTAACCTCCTGGAGATGGTACCAAAAATCTCTAAAGTGTTCCCTGTCTTACCAATAAGACAAATAGAAATTGAATCTCTCGGAGTTGACCATCAACTATGGGTTTTGCCTAACAAAGCCTTCCTGGCCCCTATTCTTAGTCAAACCTGTGTGTACTTGGCCAATCTCCCTGCCTCAACAATGGAAGATTATAAACTCAAGATTCTTAAAGGTGGGCAGTTCTTGGACAAGGGAGAATTGATTAAAGCACCATTGAACCTTCACCTCATCGACCATTCCAAATGCCCCTCAAATGCTGGATTGTACATACGTACTAAAGGTAGTATGGAATTTGCAAAAAGTAACCCAAATTTCTACACAGAGTCCATCTGGAATATCTACTGGCCCTATGTGAAATGTGCTTGCAGGTTTCTTGACCCCAAAGCTACCTGTGAATCAAGCATCATGTGGTTTGATCATGCAATATGGTTTATCCTCAACCATTTGGATCTATTATTCCCAGAAAAACCAGTCGACTTTCATCTATCCCTCATCTGCTCATGGCTTGGTGGACATGCTAAGCAGATTGTGATTGCACAAATTGCCTTTAATATCTTCTGTGGTCTTATGCATGATATTCTGAAAAAGCTTAAAGCAGATGAGCCCGGTCTATACCTCACCACTTATGCTAACTTTAAAGGGGTCAAGTTCATCACTAATATGCTTAAACCTTGTATTGAAGATGATGATTCTCCTGCTCTAAAAAGAGCTAACTCTTTGGCTACTCCTAACTCCTTCACCTCATTTTTTACACCTAGCTCCTCGTCTAATCGAGGAAAATCTTGTAGCTTTACAAGAGGGAGAGGCAGATTCCCGGCAATCAGAAACTTCCCCGAAATCTAACCCATGAATATATTGCAGGTCTCTACAAACCCATGTGGAAGAAGAATTCTCAGCAAAGATGATTCGAATTGTGGTGCTATCTACATACACTGTCTGTTTCACAATATCCTTCTCGATGGATCTTACCAAAAAATCTTTTTTGTGAGTGCTTTGAATTATTTTTTGGTAATCATAAACTGCTTGACAATATTCTTATAGGATGGAAATACCATCATCCTATAAAAGGTTTAGTTTTAAATAATGACTTTCTTAGACAAGAAACAATCCCTTACTGTACATGCATTCAATCTACCTCATTCTGCAGGAATTTTGAAGGATTTGGTGAACATGTCTGTACTCATGACCTTAGCATTATCGTTAATGTCACAATACGTAAGTTACTGGCCAAAGGGCTCAATCACATACCCAACTATCCAAAAAACCCTTACCTTGCCCTATCAGCTTTACTTAGCTGCCTCATTGACCTTGTCAGTGCTCTCCGACTGGAGATGACAGTCCTACTGGACTTAAAGGAATTAGTGAAGGAAGGCTTCCTTCATAAAATTTCTCTACTTCCTAGGAAGTGGCTTTCTTCTGATAGCTCTTGGCTTACACCTCAACTAGCTCTTGATTTTCAACTAATCTCAGATAAATGGCTTGTGGTCGGGCTTGACAAAAGTGCCAACTGTCCTACTATTATGTGCAAATACCTTGCTTGGAAAGCAGCTCGGGATCGAGTATCAGGTAAAGAATTCTGTCATACTAACAATACGCCGCAAGATATATCTAACAAAATCTCTAAACATCTAGGACATCTTGGTTATTCTCTTAGTAACACCAGGTTACATGTACTATTCCCTACATATAAATTCCAGAAACATAAATTCAAATGGATATCTGATGCCTCTAACTGTATCTTCACAGATATCACCAAAGATATTACTCTTTGCCTTGATATTATTCTCACAGATTTGAACTCATTTGTGCAGAGAAGCAAAGAATCTGCAAGGACTTCCTAATATCCAATACAATCCCTTCTGGTTAACAAAAAACGCTACAGAAGTCACACTTAACCTTCCTCAACATATCTTCCACATCTTTACAGCAGCTGATATTACACAATGCTATGAAAACATTCCACTTAGTGGAGATCTCGGCCTTAAGATTGTTTTAGCTAAGGTTATTAAATTAACCTTTTCCAATGCTAAAAAGAGAAAGTATCATTTTATCTCCCTATCTAAGAAACTCAGATGGATTCAAGCATCTCACTCCATACACCCTCTACACTTCAATGAAACAAAGCTCTGCTCCTATATCTTCTGGCTGTTGAATAATTGCACTGTTATTGCAGGCGGCTGCTGCTTTAACCAATGCCTTGGCATCCCTATGGGCTTCTCTTGCTCACCACTTATGTGTAACATTTACCTGGCTTTTTTCGAATACAAATGGTTTCTTAAGAACATGAAAACTAACCATAAAATACTTCCATTATTCAATCATACTGTTAGATATATGGATGACCTGCTTAGTGTTAACAATAGAATGTTCTCTAAAGAGATTGATCTAATCTACCCCCACTGCCTAAAAATTGAGCCTACTTCCCTCCCAAATAATTCGACTGTTGTTGAGAACTTTTGCAAATCAACCTAATTTCTTAACCTTTCAATATCCCTTCACTCCCCATCTACAGGAGGATATGACCTTAGATTTATATGGAGAAAGGATCTTCTTAAGCTTCCTCATATAGAATTCATTGAAAGAAATAGCAATAGGCCATACAAAGCCTCTATTTGCTCTTATATTGGTCTTCTTTACTTAATTTTCTACTCTTCATCTACCTCCTCTTTGGCCTGGGAAGAGATATCTATACTAATCTCTCTCTCTCTCTCTCTCTCTCTCTCTCTCTCTCTATCTATCTATCTAAAAAAGAGATACTAGCAATATCACTAGTGCCTCATTTTTAAAAAAAGAAGCTCCCCTCTTCCTCTCGCAATTGCTCTGTGTGTGTGTGTGTGTGTGTGTGTGTGTGTCCCCTACCACTTCGTCCCTTTGCCCCTCTTGTCCCCACACACACACACACACACACACACACACACACACACACACACACACACACACACACACACACACACACACAGAGGTGTTGAGGTAAGCCTATAGCTTGCACTCATGGTGAGAATAAACCCTTAAGACAAGCATGCACCATTTATGTGCATAGTCACTTTTTTTCCTGTGGAACCTATAAACTTGACACATGTTTCTTTACTATGCACACAATAGAGCTTGATCTTAGTGAGACAATTAGCAGACTTTGGTTGTCAGATACTTCTTAGAGAGCAGTCTTTCTAGATGCGTTGCGGTTCTAGTGATTGCCGGAGGAGCCTGCAACGGTTTGGTATATCCTATGCATGTGTTTGAGATTCGAGACGACATAGTCTCGATTTTGTTGCTGGCATGCTATGAGCGAGAGACGAGACATATTTCTTTCATGGGTGAGCTCCACCATGCTCATGAGATAGAGCATTTAGCAATGCACGTTGTGCGAGTAGATCTGTAGAGACAAAGATAGAGTGACAGTGCTCTAGTGAGACACAATAGGTGTTGTCAGACTTTGTGCAGGCAGACGTAGAGCAGGTCTGCTCCCTAGAGACACAGACAAAGATGATAGATATGGAGTTATTTGATATGCTCATGTCAGAAGCTGATGAGTTGGTGCTAGGATGCACACTTTTTCCTATGGATGATAGGCATGTAGGTTTCCAAGTGTCAGTGTTGACACATCCATACGTGATGGGTAGTCTTGATGATGTAGTGATTGCAAATAGCACAGGGAAGGTGAGTACAACTAGGTTTGTGTAGATTTTGTCAGGGTTTGGGCGTCTGATGATCGACTTGTTAGTGTTGAGGCCCCATCTAGTAGCTGCAATGGAAGCATTTGCAACAGGGGTTGTCAGTCGTGCGATGGTTGACACTAGCATGATGCATAATGGAGTTTTGCAGACCATACAGAGTAGTTTGTGGGATTTACATGCAGGCTCTAACGTGGGTAGGCACACCTCGCCTACCACCAGAGCCGATACGACTGCGTGTAGATCGACAGAGTGAGCCACTGGGCATAGGTTGAGAGAGTCTGTCACTTAGTTTCTTGTACATACTAGTAGTTTAGCTACTAGCTCTCACTTATTGGTGCATCACCATTAAGTGGGACATTGTTGGGATAAAGGCGCTGTGTCTTTTCCCGGGGTTGGGCGTTCGGTGTTCGGCGGCTCGTCCACATGGGTACATACCCTTATTCTTCACATACATGAGAAGAAGGAGCTTCTCACTACCAGCTCTAGAGGTTGCTCCACCCACACCCTGTGTGCTTCTCCCCTTCCCCGCACTGCACTGCACCGCATCGCACCATGCACACGCACACTCATAGGAATTGAGCATTAAAATGTGTATGATTTTTATTCTTTATTTATACTTGCTTGATTATGCTTTTTTTTCTTGCTCTTCTCTCTTTATCTAAGCCAAGTTACCCCGCTTGATTGAACTATTGAAATGCATTTGTACACACAACGTTTTTGCAAATTTTTCAAATACACAAATTTATGTCGCATTTGGACAAAGCATTAAACAAGAACATCTTGAATTTTTCTTTCATACATTTCATGGTTGATTTCTTTGCTAAAACCTACTCATAAATATTTGTTATGTATGTGCGTGTGTTTCCCTCTTGTTTTTTGTTTGAAAGTGTGTGGATGTGTGGCTTAAAACACAAATGCATTTTTCTTTTTTGATTCTCTTTGAAAGCCAACTACCATTTTGCTCAAGTCCAAGCATCCCTTTTCATTGAAACATTTTGGCTTTCATTTTAAAGGTCAAAGTTATTCAAGGCCACTCTCCTGTGCCATCAACGGATACAATACAAAATCATCACGAACTATGAGAAAAAGTTTGCTATTTCCATGGCAAAGTCTTTGCAAAGCCTAAGCACAAATGCAATGTATGTCTTATCCAATCTCACGATTACACAAGTAGCCCCAAGACATGGGAGTAGCACGATATTTTATTAGCATTTTGGTACAAACCTATTCCATCCATCTTTGCATACATACAAGCAATACGTCCACCAAGGTGGACCCTTACCACTACAATGAGAAGGAGATATGCACCAAAACCGGTTCAAAAACCAAGTACACCCACATATGCATCACCATCAAAATCTTCCAAATTCCCAAAAAGCAAGGAAGCTAATGCATAGGAGATGAGGCCCATAGTTCCCTAAAGAAATAGATGCCGTGCATTTGTAAAAAGTGTTGACATTGCCCTAGACCATATAGTTTGGAGGAAAGATTGACACTAATTTTTTTGCATTAGATTCAATACTTATGAGTCCTATATAGCTGCCCAATGTAATCCATATTAGACTTCTTGATTAGAATCCATGATCTATCGTGTAAGCTTCAACTTACAGGGACATTAGTTGCGGTAAGGCTGTAGCTTGCACTCACAGTGAGACCCTTAAGCCAAGCATGCACCATTTATGTCTCTCCAAAATCCTAATCAATCGAGCAAGTTTATTTCTTTTTTACATTGAGTACATTATCTCTAATATTTATTGCTAATCGTTATGAATCTCTTATTATCATGATGAATGCCTCGTTGGTCTATCCACCTTAGGCATTATGTGAGAGAGAGAGAGAGAGAGAGAGAGAGAGAGAGAGAGAGAGAGAGATGGAGGTTATAGAGTGAGAGGAAAAGATAGAGGAAGAAGGGAGGTGGAAAAGAGGAGAACCTTGAGGAAGGGAGGGTGATTGTTGGGGGGAGGAGATGGAGGAAGGAGGGCACATAGAGGAGAGGGAGGATGTTGGGGGAGGAGGTCGATGAGGAAAAGCAAGGGAAAATGAGGAAGCACATGGGTGGCAAGAGGAGGAAGGGGAGGTATGAAGGGCAACCCAAAAAAGAAAAGCTCGCTCCGTTAAGCTCGCCCGAAGATTTGAATCGAAAAAGTCTTTTGTACATTATATTGCATCTTTAGGAAGTCAAACAAAAGGCCTAGTAACTATCCTAAGAGCTTAATTTTTGATAACATCCTGTAAGGAAGTCTTTTGTACATTATATTGCATCTTTACAAAGTCAAACAAAAAAGTATGTTGACTATCCTAAGAACTTGATCTCTGATGATACAAACATCCTATAAAGATGAAGTCTTCTATTATCTTTTCCTTAACAATGAGAAGAGGCACAATAGCCTTGAAGTAGTGAGTGTTCTCAAACAACATATAATATCCGACATACCAAATGAGCCATAAGAACCTAACTTTGAACGAATGCAAACAGAAAAGCATTGCTTCATCACAAACTTTGAAGGTACCAGATGTCATAGAGTAAGTAGTAATCTTAATCCCCCAAGCATCATGCCACCAAAAGGCTGCCCATTTCCACCATTCTATGATAATACTACATGACCAAAGTACGTGCCTAGCAGTTTTCAACCTTTTGCATTCGATACATTTACCATGTGTGAAACCTTTTTGTGCAGATTAGTGACACTAGGGATAGGGGTTAGGGATGGCCCCTACTAGTATCCTCCAAATAAACAAGATATATTTAAACTAATTAGGAAGTTGCCATACATTTGCCACTATGCGAGTCCACCACTGTACATCAAGAGAAAGAGACCATTGTTTATTACATCTGGCATACATATCAAATTTGGGTAACAATACATTATAAAAATGGGAAGTCTTGGAGGTCCACCAATTCACTATTGTGGAGGGAAGAAGCCAATCCCTAAACGTGGTTTCATCATTGAAGTTGATGGTTTGTGTAATGCATGTACATGAGCACATTGCTAATTCCAAGGAATCTTAAAGCCAAATCCCAATTAAGTTTCCTTTTAATTGCAAAAAAGGTATCAACAAGCTATTAAAGTTCACCATCTGTTTAATCTGAGACAAGCCTTTCCTATGCATTGAAAGTTCCTTCTTACTGAGTAGCTATGTAGGTAGTTTTTCAAAAACAAAGTGCCAAAACAAATTCTTAGATCCTAATGAACTACCAATGTAGCTCATGTTCATTGAATGTCTTGCATCATGGGCGTAGTTCGGGTGTGTGTGGGGAGAAGTTGTTCCCTTGTTTGATGCTTCCCCCCTTTTTGAAGCAACCCCCTTGCCCCTAGTAATGGCCAATAAGTGCCTTATGAACCTTTGATCTAAGAGCAAACTCCTAATCTATGGCTACGAACCTACAAGTGTTGCAAAAGTGGAGATGTGCATCCTTCTTTGCCTTTAAGTTCAAGACTCGTCAGAAAGATCTTTGAGGTCCCTTAAAATCTTCATAGGACAATGAAACTTCTCTTATCCTTCTTCTTCTCCCCTTCTCAATAAGGTAATTAGAGGGGAAATGCACATCACTAAAGATAGACATAAACAACTTGATTGCTCAAGGTATACTCAACATGTGAAATCTACATGTGTGCGTACAAATCCTGCATATACATGCATACATGAAAGTAACAATAACCTAATTTGTATACAATACCATAACATATACTACAATACAAATATATATGGTATTCTATATAGTAACATATATCCGAGTAAGAAAGTAGCATATTGACTCTCGCATATATTCTATAGTTCACATACTACAAATACATATGGTACTCTATATAGTAACATAAGAAAGAGCATATTGACTCTTGTATATATTCTACAGTTCACAGAAAGGTACAAGTAAAGATAAACAATAGGCATTGGTCTCTGTAAATTTACTTTTCCAAATTTACAAATTCACCACAAAAGACTAGTTGAATTAAAAAACAAGCATAAAAGATGTTCATATTTAATTGCCTCAGTTTCACTTTACTTGTTGGCTTGTTTTATCCCAAATGGGGATCATTACCGCTAGATTTACATGTTTTTTCGAACTCAAATTGGACTGGTTATTATGACATGCGAGTGTCCACAAGTGGTTTTTGTTTCACGCTTGACAGTTCAAGCAGATTATGGTTGAGGAAGAAGAAACCTATTGTGGCCACTTTCAGTTGTGAAGCTGAGTATAGGGAAGTCTTCATAGCTACGGTTGAGTGTGTATGGCTCATACACCTTATGGATAATTTAGGTGCCGGATAGGACACTACCAACATGATCTACAGTGACAGTAAGAACGCATTGACAATTGCGAGGAACCCAGTTTGTCATGCTCGCACAAAGCACATTGAGGTGCATTATCACTATGTTAGAGAGAGACTCTAAGCAAGAAAGATCAACTTGGCTCATGTGCCAACATAGGACAACCTTGCAAATTTGTTCACAAAGACATTGCCTCATTAGAAGTTTGAAGCTTTTTGCGAAGCTTTGGGCTTGCTTCCCTTTGTGGATTGATCATGTCCTTAGGGTGTGGCACTTCCCTATACACTATGTGCCAGCTCTCGTTCACTGTATCAATCCTAGGGGGGATTTGTTACCATCTATGTGGTAGTGATGTGTGTGGACACACTAAGGACCGCTGGGGCATTTTTTTCCCTCACTAGGAGGAATTCCCAGTGTGCATTGAATATATACCCATCATTCTAGGTCTCACTTATCTTTCCATAATGCACTAAGCAATACACTCTCTGTTGTGTGCCTTGAGCTTCTTCATCTTCTCCAAGCTATGAGTGGTTCCTTGCAACCCTAATTCCTATATATATATATATCTAGCCACTTGGTCACGGAGAGAGAAAGAGAGAGAGAGCGAGAGCAAATTGTGAGGGAGAGAGGTGGTGGGAGTTTTTTTTAAATAAATACAGGCATTAGCAATATTGCTAGTGTCTCTTTTTTTATTATTTAAAAGAGAAAGAAAGAAGAGAAAGAGAGAGTGATAGGAGAGAGAGAGAGAGAGAGAGAGAGAGAGAGAGAGAGAGAGAGAGAGATAAATTATGAGAGGGAGAGAGAGGGAGTGCCTTGGAGGTTTTTTAATATAAAAAAAAGGGAGAGAGGGGGAGTGGGAGGGAGTTTTAAACCCCAAGGCACTAGAGATGTCCCTAGTGTCATGGGTTTTTCTTTATAAAACCTCCCTTCCACTCCCCCTCTCTCCGTCTTGAAAAACCCAAAGCAACTCCCCCTTTCTCTCTCTCTCATAATTTCTCCCGTCCTCTCTCTCTCTCTCTCTCTCTCTCTCTCTCTCTCTCTCTCTCTCATGCATCACATAAAGAGTTTTACACTTGGCCAATGGACCCCGAAATTAAACCTTTGGACCTTATATATTGACCTTGCATGTGGAGAAAGAACTAAGCATGATAATCTTAGGTAGAGAAGAGAAGTTCTCTCTTTGTATGGCACCAATGTATATTAAAATGGTCGAACAAAATTTATGGATGACAAAGCATCAATATGACGACGCACCATTGGAAACTAAATGGGAAGCTTTCAAGAAAGTTATTTGTTCTTGTGCCGAAGAACGATTTTCCATAAAGCATGTCCATGGTACCGACAAAGATAGATCACGCAAAAGGTGGTTTGATAAAGAATGTCAAGATGCTCAAAAGTCCTTGATAAAGATAGATGCAACTATGGACAAAGACAACTATCAAAATCATGTTCATACATACAAGGCATTGATCAAAAGAAAAGAAGAAGATGGGAAGTCAACCATCTATTTTTTGAAGTCCAAGAAAAGATATGCTCGTGTGGAAGATTTTGGAGAAATTTGATGGACAAGTGGGTTGAGAGTGTTGGTAACTTGAGTCTTGTGGATGCGTACA